>NC_080051.1:13441830-13491830 GCF_026212465.1 Amaranthus tricolor
AGAATACTCTCAAATTTCAAACAATTGAACTAGCCATCTCACAAGATCACAATACCAGAACAAAGTAAGAATACTCTCAAATTTTCTTTTATAGGCAAGGAGTAAATTATTCTAGAACCACATCATAAATCACCATTAGGCCACACATTTAACACCATCATTAACCATCACAATAAGTATGACAATAACCAACAATAAACATATCAATTAAATAAGGAATACTATGCTTTATCAATGCCATATTGTAGCTCAAATGTCCCAAAAAGAATCCTAGGCAAAGTGCTCGAACAAGCACCCCATGTGCTCGAACGACCACTCAGTTTAGAACTCGCTGCACAATATGCTTGAACGAGCACTTGAAGTGCCTTGAAGAAGCATACCTCTCCAGCCCACTTTTGAGTTTAATATGATGTTGCCTTGTTCAAGCAACCTTCATACCAGGGCTTGCCTTGTTCAAGGCATGGTTCCACCCTTTGGTGAAGTCTCATTTGCCTTACATTAAGCACCTCATCGATCGTTACTCACCTTAAGCCATTCACATACCATACATCCTTATCGTTCCTCTACAAAGTACAAGACAAAGCGTGTTTGATTAAGTGTTCAAATTCATCATCATTATTAAGTGTTTTGGCACTTGCAATAACAACCTCCCTTGCAAGTCCAAAACTCTTATCATCCTCAAAAGTAACTCTCTTTGACCTAAGCACAACACCATTCTCACTTTTGTGGCCTAGGCTACCACAACGAACTTGTAACTCATGTAAGTTCCTCTTACTCCTTATTCCCTTCATGAGCACCATGCTCTCTCTAATGACCTTTGAAACCCCTCCACTTGCTTTGACAGTGCATCCCTTACTCTCAAGTCTACCCAATAATATAAGATTCCTCTCAAACTTAGGCTCAAATCTTAGATCACCAAGTCTTCTTTTGACACCCCCATATGTCTCAATTATAACTTCACCAATACCTTTTACATTCACCTTTTCATCATTTGGTAAAGTAACAAGGCCATTGTTGGCTCTCTTAGGTTTTGATGATGACTACACTTTATATAAACAAATGTATTTTAGATATTGTATGCAGATCGATATCCGGTCTTGATTGGGATCATTGATAGTGCCTATGACTTAGTCTATGAACATTGTACTTGTTAAATGTATCCAAGGAAGTTAGATAAGGTAAATCGCTTCGGATGTCAAATGTAGACAGGAGGTCTACTGTTCCCAAGTTTGATGATCTGACGTTACTGGAAAATGGAGACAATGCTTTGTTACCAGACTGGAGTCTGGAGAATTTATGTCAGTTGGAATTTCTGTTTATTTTATTTTCTGGTTTTTTAGTTGATGTATTAGTTAAATTAATTTGTTGCATTATTTATTTAATAAGTTAATTGGCAAAATATTTTATAACCACCTTAAATGTGTACTTTCTAAGAGCGGAATATTTCTCTCTTTATTTTTCTCCTTAAAAATAAGCTTGTGTTTTGGATTTAATTAAGAGAAAAAAAACTTTGCCTATTCTAAGGAAAAATAAACGTGGCTTTTTACTTGAAAATCAAGCTTCTACCTATTTATCTTTCAATAAGGAATTAACCGTAAGTTTTACTCGTTAGATCTAAGATCCACTTAATTCATGTTAATCTTAGGAATAAGGAAGTAATGGGTAGTTATTCCCTTTTTACTAGCTACATAAACACCTAATATAAGAGACTTATTTATTTTTCAAGGAGCATGTGTATGACTTGGAGAATCCATACGAGAGAGAATAATATTAACAAGAAATATTTTTGTTCTAAAATTGCAAATTAATTTATAATATTTTCTTGTGTAACCTTTTAATTTTATCTTTAGGAATTTCTCTTTGTAAAGGATTTTTGAGAGACTTGTTGTAACTAGACTTGGGTAAGTCTAGGAGAGAATTAGAAA
The DNA here is from genome assembly GCF_026212465.1 of Amaranthus tricolor. Taxonomy (NCBI): domain Eukaryota; kingdom Viridiplantae; phylum Streptophyta; class Magnoliopsida; order Caryophyllales; family Amaranthaceae; genus Amaranthus; species Amaranthus tricolor. The sequence goes on from NC_080051.1 coordinate 13,443,756, forward strand.
GCTTTGAGTGAAGCTAGAGAAGAGAGAAGCTTTGAGTGATGCAAGAGAAAGAGAAAGAGAAGTTGGCCTAGTTTGTGTATTTGTTTAATGTAATTGTAAGTAATTGCCTAATACATATTGGAGAGTTTTGAAATCCCGAGGGGTCGTGGTTTTTCCTTCTATTTAGGCCTAGAAGGTTTCCACGTAAAATTTTTTTGTCTCTTTTACTTTTTCGTTTTAATTTTAAGTTTTAATTTCGCAAAAACAGGGCTAAAATACTTAAACTTATTAAAACAATAATTCACCCCCCCACCCCCCTTTTTGTTGTCGTTCACCATCTCTAACAGTTTCTATAGTCATTATCACCATAACTAAGGTTAGTAAATTTCTCCTTCTCATAATAAATGTGGAATGAACAACCAGAGTCTATTACCCATCCCTTACTATGAACCACTCCTCCATCAACTGATAGAGCCCCATCATAGTCATCATCTCCAACAAAGCTTAGAGCAGCATTCCCGCTACTCTCATTCTCATTTCTCCCACCCTCTCTTAAGTTTTTCATTCTCTTAAGGTCCTCTTTAAACTTTCTACACATCATTTGTATGTACTCCTTCTTCTTACAATAGTAACACTCTTTGTCACTAAGGTCACCTCTCCTATGAGACTTACCCCTTTCTTAATATCCCTTGTCCTTGGTTCTCCCCATATTATAACCCTCACTATACAAGCCAAACCCTATACTCTTCTTTTCTTCCTCCTCTCTTCTCACCATGAACCTATCATTCTTTCTCAACGCCACCAATGCTTGATCAAGAGTAATAAAGTCCTTACCTATGAGCAATGTTTGGACCATGTTTCTATAGTCCTTGGGAAGAAAAGCCAAGAGTAGTAAGGCTTGCTCTTCATCCGTCAATTTTTCACCGGCATTTAACAATTGCCACACCAACTTGTTAAATGTGTTAATGTGGTCTTGCATTTATTGTATCCTCATCCTTTGTGAGTTGATAAAACTCCCTCCTTAAGAAAATTTTGTTAGTTAAAGATTTGGAAGCATACACCATTTGTATTTTTCCCAACAACTCACCAGGATCGGTCTCTTTCAAGTAGTGATACTTAATTTAGGGTGCAATGGCAAGTCGGATTGTGCTTACCGCCTTCTTTCTTATTTGTGTCCATTTTGCTTCTTCTATATTATTTGGCCCCTCCTTGACTTGCGCATTATCGATGCCTTGTTGCACCAAATGATCCTCTATGGAGCTTTTCCATATAGCAAAGTTGATCTTATCATTAAACAATTGATACAAAAATTTTCTGGTTCACTCATGATGTATTTCTTGTTCTTTGACCTCACTTTCTCACACCAAATTTCCCAAGAAACTCTCCCGCTCTGATACCAATTGAAATAAAAGCTTTTAAGAGGTTCAATAATGAAAAACATCATGAAAATTATCAAACAAAAGTCATGGAATGGACACAATATGTTTTATGAGGTATCTTGAATACCTCCCTCTCAAATGTAGTTTTATTATAATTTATTCAACAATACAAGTATAATAAACCTCCCTTATCTTGAGAACAAACTCTCAAGATCACAATACTAGAACAAAGTAAGAATACTCTTAAGTTTCTAACAATTGACCTAGCGCTCTTATAAACTTGTGTGTTTGTGGTGAGTTTGTTCTATGAATGATGTATCCTTTTATAGGCAAGGAGTACATCATTCTAGAACCACATCATAAATCACCATTGAGCCACACATTTAACACCAACATTAACCATCACAATAATCATGACAATAACCAACAATAAACATAGAAATTAAACAAGAAATACTATGTTATATTAATGCCATACCGTAGCTCAAACGTCCCAAAAAGAATCTTAGGCAAAGTGCTTGAACGAGCACCCCATGTGCTCGAGCGAGCACTCAGTTTAGAACCCACTACACAATGTGCTTGAACGAGCACTTGAAGTGCCTTGAACGAGTACACTTCTCCAGCCTACTTTTGAGTTTGTATTCATGTTGCCTTGTTCAAGCAACCTTCATACCATGGCTTGCCTTGTTCAAGGCATGGTTCCACCCTTTAGTGAAGCCTCATTTGCCTCAAATTAAGCACCTCATTGATCGTTCCAAACCTTAAACCATTCACATACGACACATTCTTATCGTTCCTCTCACAAGTACAAGACAAAGAATGTTCGATTAAGTGTTCAAATTCATCATTATTATTAAGTGTTTTGGCACTTGTATAAACAGGGTAAATTAAAAAAAATTATCTTTACACGATTGCACACTAGCGCCCAACTATATTTTTTAGCGTGTGTTCTCTTATTGAACTCTTTTATAAAGATTTCATTTATGCAAAAATAATAAGAATATTACCTTATTAAAGATTTAATTCGAAAAATTTAGCACTCTTAATATACAACATTTATATGCTAAATTTGTTGTACAACGATTTATTACATAAGGATGGATAGAAATAAGAACCAAAGCTTAGAGATAAACACGAAAATAGATTGAGATGGTTTGAACATAGAGAAAGACTTTTGATGCCCTAGTGAGAAGGGTTTGAAAGCATCATAGTAAATGGCAAGAGAAGTCAAAGTAAACCTACGAGAATTTGGGAGTAACAAATAAAAAATGATTTTGCGTATGTTATACCTCTCTGAAGACCTGACTAGGGATAGGGGTTGTTGGAGGCATCTTATTTATGTTTTAAACTACTAATACTCTCCCGATTACCTGTGGGTGTTCTTGTTCTTTGTCTTTTACATATCATTCTTTTACTCATTATTACCTAATTTTATTTTTATTTTATTTATATGTTTTTTATTTATTTTTTGTTTATATGTTCTTTACTCATTATTACCTATTTTAATTTTATTTACATATCATTCTTTTACTCATTCGTCCATTTCATTTTATTTATTTTTTATTTCTCTAGTTGAGAGACTCTTTTGCCGCATTTCCCTTGTGAGTGTGAGTTGCCGTCTTCCTTCTCTCCTCATATCCTAATCATAGTTTCTATGAGCAGAATATACTGGGTAAAATAATAATCATGATGATATGTAAGTTTCAAAATACCTCGAATACTTGTATGAAACAAAACTGCTAATACTACTATAAAACTGTTAAATATATCTTGTAGATATATTTTTGGAATGTATATTTGTGATATATCTCTTAGTCAACTGTGATATTTAGTTACTTAGAATAAGGCTAATCAGATGCCTAATTATAGGCCTTTCTTTGTATATATTCGGACGAAAGCTTTTTGTGAAGGCTACGGAAAACATTCCCCTTCTATCATGGTATCAGTTGCTTAGGGTTGTCTTCTAGCTTCCGGTTGCTCTTCGCTTCAGCTCTCTGAATCACGATCTTTTGTTAATACATGGGAAAATATGTTTTCAAAAATATATTATATGTTATGCTGTTAAGTAATTTAATATTTTCAAAATAATCTTTTATTTAAAAAAAATTTTTAAAAGAGATTTTGAATATAATTGACTTTTCATACATAATTATAACACCTTTTAACCAATTTTTAGTTATAAACAGTCTTAGAGTATTTTTGGAATTACAACTTTCAATTTTAAGGCTTTTATGAATTAAAGATTTAAAGTTTATTTTTTGTGAATTATTGCCACCAAAGTATCAAAGACTATACCATTCAAGCCAAGTGACCGTTAACTAACCCAAATGACCTTTGATCAATCTAAATGATCAATGACCATTACTAATCACCTTTAACTTACATTGACCAGCCCTAATCACCTTTGACTTTCTTAATTACCAATAGTACCCTTGTGTTTAAGTACTTTAACGTCGCTTTTACCCATCATAAACATATTTTTTCAAAATAAACAGACGTCGCGATTACCCCCTTATGGGGTAACTCTGTTGGAAATTCGGTCGAAACAAGTACTTATTTGTTTATTTTCAAGCAAGTAGATTGAATAATTACTTTTTTCGACCGGATTTCCAAAAGAGTTGCCTTATAAAGGTAATTGCGACGTTTAGTTTTTGAAAAAATATTGTTATGATGGGTAAAAACGATGTTAAATATCTTTTTTGGTCTACGTGCCGAGAAATAGACGAATAAGTACTTGTTTCGACCGCATTTCCGAATGAGTTACCCATAAGGTTAATCGTGGCATCCATTTTAAAAAAATATATCGTTATGATGGTTAAAAACGACGTTAAATATCTTTTTCGGTCTACATGTCGCGAAATACGCTAAAAAGTACTTGTTTCGACCGGACATTCGTTTATTGAGAAAAAAAAATAATTTTGATGGGTAAAAACGATGTTAAAATGTTAGAACACAAGGGTATTATTGGAAATTAGGAAAGTCAAAGGTGATTTAAGATGGTCAACGAAACTCAAAGGTTATTAGTGATGGTCAACGATCGTTTAGGCTGGTCAAATGTCACTTGGGTTAATCAATGGTCACTTAACTTGAATGATGTAGACTTTAATACTTTAGTTTAAGGCTGTAATTCGCAAAAGCGCTAAACTTAAATATTGTTGTTCACATATTAGTTAAGCTTATTCTACATTTGCATATTTATTTCTCTATTCTTGTTCTATTACAAAACCTTTCCTCTCATGAAAAGAAGTTGGATTAAATCAATTGACCTAAAAAAATAATGTATATCGACTTTCTACATAAAATTAAAACAAATAAATTATGAATATTAACTTTCTACATGGAATTATAAACATCATATCAATTCACCTAGAGATAATCATATTTTCCATTAACATCATTTCTCCCAATAAAACACCTTAAACTTTCATATTTTGTCCATAAATATTTATCAATTTCAAAACACAGTGATCAAAACATTGATTTTCATTTTGGATAGGAACCTTTTGAGTAGATATATACAATAGGTAACATAATTTAACAATAAGTTAAGGATGAGTTTATTTTTAATTGATCGGCAATTATAAATTTAAGAATTTCCTAGTTATTTAAGAATGGGGGCTAAGTATGCAGTATTATCATTTGACATTTGTCAAATCATACACATATATAGAAGTATATTTGAAACAACAGCGCAAAGTTAGCAATATTTTAAGGGAAACAACATGCATAACCGTACCCAACAAAAATGTTAATTGACTACATAACATGATACATTGTCGACATTATGCATTAATTTAAGTACACTATTAAATTATCATAAGCTTATATACATAAGTGTCCATTTGTCACATTAACAGAGGTTTTGAAGGGATCATTTTCAACGGTTTGGCTGTCATTTGTTGTAAAAATATAATAATAATAATAATAATAATAATAATAATAATAATAATATATACTCCTATTATGCCAACGTATTGATTATCATTTGGATTCTCTTATTTATTTTGTATTATTTTTATTTTTAGATAATAGTTTATTATGTTTTTAATTCTATTTGTACATTTATACACTCTATTTAATTTCATACAAATAATTCATTTCTCTCTTTATTTGTCACTATTTTTATTTTTTTCTTAAATAATATTCTATTTTCTTTTTGATATAAAATAATAGTGACCCACTAATAATCATCCAATCCGACCCCTCATAATATAACAAATAGAACCAATGATGAAACGACCAAATATTTCTTTATGCCTAAAAATGATAATGATACGAAACAATCATCTTTGGACTGTGGAACAGCTTATGACATGTGCCACCTTATGCAAGTGTTGTTCAACATTGCTCTAGTATAAAGAAATAAGTATATTATATTTGAAATGATCATATAGATAAAATATATTATTGTTATAATAATTAACATATTTTTTTAAGTATTATTGGGTTGTTCATTTCTTCCTTAGATTCTTCTATGTCTAGGACTTGGAAGTATAATAATACAAGGGTACGTTTGCATAACTTATTTCTAATTTTGGTAAACAATAAAGTATGAGGCTATATGACTAGTGTTCTAGATCGTTTGGTTTGGTCTGGACTGATATTAAAATCAGATCAACTAAAAAATTCATTATGGAAAATTTCCACACCGGACTGGACCGTTCCAATCACTAGACCAGATCGGACAAAACTGTTCTACAACGGTCTGGTCTGGCCTGGTCTGGTATGGTCTAGGTTTTCTATTTTTATATTTTTTCCGAACTAATATATGCGTTTAGACGAATATTTCGCACCTACAATCACTAAATATAATATTTTGTAATTAGTTGATTGCATTAACATTATTCAAATATATATTACTATATAAAAATTACTACATCTCGAAATATTTAGGTAGCAACATACTTTCTTTTAAAAATAGATTATCATTTTTGGTAATGGTACGGTTTACGATCTAGTCTGATCTGAAAAATAAAAAATTCAGGATCGGATTGTAAACCATAATTTTTTAAAAAAAAAATACCAGATCAATCCGTTTAGACCGTAGACCAGACCAAATATTAAAATTACGATTTGATCCGGTTTAATTTACGATTTAGACCAAACTTTATTCAGCACTGACTATAAAATACTTGAACTTTTGTTTTTTTGGTAAACATAATTAAGCTCTTGTTTGTCAGTATCGTAAACATTGAAGTATGACTAAACTCATTTGTAATTCAATAAGAAATTTTCTATAGTAATGTCTATTGCATATAGGTAATATCTTCAAATGCCCAACTTAATGTGTAGTCTAAGTTTCATGCTGAATGGATTTTTTAAATATATTTGGTCGAATTATGATCTTATCTAATGTTTTATGATTCATTTTTAACTGAATTGTAAAATAAACATTGACCTCTTAAGTAGCCTTCTGATGATTAACGCTACCTTCACATTAACTTTTATATGCTCCCAGCTATTTAATTTTTTAATATGTTCCATTTAACTTTTTACTATTTTTTAGGTGGTGAAATGAAATCACATATAAAAGAAAAAAGTATAGTGTTTCAAATTTTCATATGAGTAAATTAGGGTAAGTAGGTGTAAAGGAGTGAAAATGTTAAGTTTAGTAAGGATAAGTTGGTAAAGTTAACCTACCAAAAATAGAAATGAGACATTTAAGGTGACTTAACTAAATAAAAAAATGAGACACATAAAATGAATAGAAAGGAGTATTTATTTAGTAAAAATCAATATCAACGACGATTGTTAATTTTGAGTTTCGAGAAAATAAATCGATAAAGAGTAAGGATTATACATGTTTAGGGATGAAATTGAAGCAATGTTAATTACCTTATGGGTAGCTCACAGATATAACATTTCTTATTCAAGATTTTTTTATCCGTGTGATTCACAAAAATAAATTTTTGAATATTATAAAATATGTTTCACTATTGTAATACTATACAATAGCTTTTTTTAACAATATGTATTCTGAAAACTGCATAAGTATAAATTTGTGTAGACAAATTTCTAAAGCAGATAATATTGTAATAATGCAAGTAATTCACTAATAGTGGATCCAACAAAAGCGTTTAGATTAGGAAGCAAAGCTAGTGAAGGAAATGAAAGTGAGTTGTTTTGCTCGTTCGAAAGAGCCAGTGATCTTTGGAGTACAACTCTTGATATGTTTGCTTGTTTGAGCACCACTCTTGTTCATTTTCTCAATGAGCAAGTTACATACTATTTGTATTTTTGCAAAATAAAGCTTGGCTTAATTAGTAGTGAAATAATTTGCCAAGATCAATACGTTAGCTAAGAACTTAGATGAACGATACAAACAGCAAAGAATAAACAACGTTTGATAATGTAAACTTGCAAAGAGACATAAAGATTTAAGGAGGTTCACCCAAAGATGACTACGTCCTCCGTCTTGTGTAGTTTCTGTTTATGTTATATCAATGGAGTATAAAATACTCTTACAAATGAAGTATTATAATTGTGTAAGAGATAAAACAAAAGGCTATGTGTTTGGCTTAGGGGTTATGTTGATGTGTGTTTGAGTGAGTATGAGAGCTCTATTTATAGTCTAAGTACATTCAATGACAATTGCTCACTTAATACATGCTTAATATTGAATAATGAATGGTATGAAACAGCTCCAAGAACTTGAAAGGTCGAAAAACAGCATCCTAGGCAAGTCAGAGGTACCGCTCGACCAAAATAGAGAGCTCGCTCAGTCAAGCGAGCTAAAGATAACTTCTGGATGCATTTCGTCTGACCCTTCGACCAACCCAAAGAGCTCGCTCGGCCGAGCGACCATCAGACTTCTTCATTAATCATCATTAACACCAATAATTCCCATTAATACTTCACCACAATAAATCACACTTAAACACTACAATCATTAAGTTAACAATTTAATCATCTACATTATCATACTCATTGGATTCCAAACCCAAGAGTTACATATAAATGCATACATTAATTGTGCACTCAAGTCACACCATTCATGATACCATTCATAATAAGTAGACAAGTTGCTTTACATCTGGACGTGCTGCATCTGACATTGAGGAATAAATTACTTTTTCCCATACTTTATAAATAGAGGGGATATGCCATTAATTTGGAGGTTGATTTTTTTATTTCACATTATCACTTTGTTCATTTCTCTTACAAATTATCTTTAAATGTTTTTTGCTAACTCCTTTATAAAGGTTTCGGATTTCAAATATTCTCATGAATCCATTTCCATCTTATAGCATTCAATGTGGAGCGAAATAACACTTAGATAAGTAATTACATGACAACATTCATTTTAAAAAGTTTATAAAGATGTTATCATTGTGAAATTATAGATGCGTCAAGTGAAATTTTAAGAAACGATTTCTTAACATATAATCCAAGATTACATGCATATCATAATATTGATTGTCAAATACAGAAGAATAACAAACCCTTGATGCGAGATTTCCAAGTTGCCAAACGGGTATGAATATACACCAAATGGAGATTCTAGAATGTCAGTTATTGTTCCTCTATTGTTGGTCCACAAATGCCGAACGAATTACCACGTATACTAGTACGGAATAAAAACTAATTTCTTATTACTTTTACGGTATATTTTGGTGTTGTAGAGAATTCATAGAGAAAATAATAAAGTAAGAATAAAATAAATCTTAATTTCATACAAATGAAGAACTATGTATATATCATATATATATATATATATATATATATATATATAGATATACTTCATATTATTTCATATGAAAATGCATGCTTTTTCATATAAATTAATTAAATCCAAGTAACACATTGAAGATGCATGTTTTTTTCTTCGTTTTACTTGATGCCAAGTAATATAAGATATGTTTGATTCACTAATTGAAATATTGACTCAAACAATGCATCCAACTAACACCATGTGTGACTTATGATATTCAGTATAAATTTATCCGATTAATACTTATACGTGTAATTTCAGAGGACCCAATTATAGTTAGTAGTAAACTATTTACTTAATTTTCTTTTATATATATATATATATATATATATATATATATATATATATATATATATATATATATATATATATATATATATATATTTATATATATATATATATATATATACATATATATATATATATATATTTATATATATATATATATATATATATACATATATATATATATATATTTATATATATATATATATATATATATATATATATATATATATATATATATACATGTATATATATACATATATATATATATATATACATATATATATATACATATATATATATATATATATATATATATATATATATATATATATATATATATATATATATATATATATATATATATATATATATATATATGTATGTATCAATTTTTCATGGTCTGGTCAATATGTTTTAATTTTTATATATTTGTCAAATTAATATGTATATTGATTTATATATTTTGCATTTATAATCACCAAAATATAATAATTTGTAATTAGTTGATTGCATAAATATCATTCAAGTATATATTACTATATAAAAATACCTACATCTTGAAATATTTAAGTAGCTACCTGTTTTTTATAAAAAATAAATATGTTGTCGGTCATAATATTGTTTTCGGTATGTTGTAGTCTGAAATAAAAAAGGGATTAGACCGAGGAAGAAAACAGACCAATTACTAAATTATGATTTGGTCTTATTTGATTTATGGTTAGACCAAACTTTGTTCAACCCTAAACATAATTTTGATGAAAAGAACACGACTTCATTCAAAATAAATAAATAAAATAAATTATTCAATGAAGTCATCCCAAGGATGGATTAGAACGTCTAACATTCACGACCAAATAATAGAGGTACATTATATTGTAAGCAAAAGGACCCCCAAAGAATTATTAAAAGGCTCATAAAAATTATTGCAGAGCCTCTCCTGAGAGACCGTCTTTATAAGAGACGACTCTTTAGGTCCAGGCCCAACAATTAAAAACAGATGAAAATCTAAAAACTGACGCGCGTGTTTGACCCTATTTGAAATTGGTGTTATAATATTGAAGTTGGTGTTATAAACTATTGAAGTTGGTATTTGAACTTATTAAAATTGGTATTTGGAGTTGGTGTTATATCCTATTAAAGTTGGTATTCTAACCTATTCGGAGATACCAACTTTAATAGGTTATAATACCAACTCTAATAGATTATAATACCACCAACTTCAATAGGTTATAACACCAACTTCAAATAGAATTATACAGCACGCGTTTTTCTGGTAGTTTTTTATTAATAATGGGCCGGCCCATTTGAGACTCGACTTTTATAAAGACGGTATCAAGTAAGAATTTTAAATTTATGGGAAAGAAAACCAAAAAAGAAGTTATGACAATGCAAAATGATGTAAAAGCTTTTGAAAGAAAATTATTATTTTATTAGTACATTAACTGAATTTTTGTTGCAAATCAAGGTCCACAAATAAATTTAAAATGAAACAGTCGTATTATTAGAAGATTTCATTAGTCGTTTTTAGTGCCTAATTTTTCTTATATATTTGTTCGTTACTAATTATAATTTAATTAGTGATGGTAGTAATTTGAAAATTCTCTACGATGATTAGAAACTTGTTAATTCGTAACATGATTAGGAATCGTGACAAGTAACGTGAACTTTGAAGGTTAAACTTAAAGTTGAGCAACTACGCATAACAGTTCGAAAAAAAAAAATTAATTTATTACCGAAGCATATTATGTAACCATGATGGGAGTAAATTAAATATTTTACACATATACAAGTGATTTTTAAACATGAAGTACAAGTTACATAACTTGTTACATGTACAACAATTTTTACCCAAACCTTAAACTATCTTAAATAAACCTTTCTTACACCATATTAGACCAAATTGGGGACATAAATCACCTCAAACCAGCCCCAAAACAGCAGCCCCTAGCTGTCATACTAGCCCTCTTTTAGCCCCAAAACTCACTTGCACACTCCACCAAACTCTACCCAAAGCCCCTATTGTTCTTACCCAAAAACACCATCATAACAAGCATGCAAACATAATAAATCAATACATATTTGCTGTCCATATTTTCAGCTCCATCAATCTTCTTTCACTCTTCATTTTACTCCTTATTTCATTCATAAGCAAAGTTGAGGTTCAATCTTACAATTCCTAGCAAAAACACCTTATTTTCTCATCAAATCTTCTTCAAAAACCCATCTAAAACTTCTGAAAATTTATGTTTATAAACTCAAATCTCCCATAAAAATAATCTTCATCTTAAGAGCTTTCCATAGACACCAAACTTGAAGAAATCCACCAAGTATAGAGTAAGTTATGTTCATTTCTTTATTCCACTAGTTTTGTTAAAACTTGTTCATGTAAAACATTTTTTTTACATGAATCTTTCTATAAACTAAGATCATTATAAAATGAGTATTTTATCTCTAAACTAAGAAAATCATCACTTATAAATCTATAAAAATCGGCCACAATAGAAAGTAAGAAGATGTTTTTCCACAAACATATAAATTTTGTTACTTAAAGGATTCAAGTAAAATTAAGGGACTTAATTAAGTATGTTGCTCAACATAATAAGTATACTCCAAATATGTTAAAATCATCACAAGTATTAGTCTAACAACTCTAACTAGGAAAAGTTAAGTGCATGTTAGAAATCCAAAATTATTATTGATTTTTGGATGAATGCAATATGTTTAGTTGAAGAGTTGGAGTTGAGACTTGAAGGGCAAGGACCCGAAGTTAGAACCACTTCTAAAAACGCGTAGGAGCTTACGTGGGAGCTTATGGAATAATTATATAGGCTTGGAGTCGAGGTATGTCACATGGGGTGATTTTTTTTAAAAGGATTTAAGAACAAGTTGGGAAAGTTTATGTATAAACTTGTTTTTTTAAAAAAAAAAATAAATCCCAAAGAGAAGTTCTTAAATCTTGAAAAATGATGTCAAAATGATAAATTTGAGTATGAAATAATTTATTACATGTATTATTATTGTGGGCATCATGCATGTTGATTTTATAAATTATTGTATGTTTAAGGGCATGTCTAACACTACTTTGTGAACATTATTGTGATGGAAAAGATTATATGAATTTGAAAATATTTGAAATTCACTTTAAAAGAAATTTTCAGTAGCTATATGTTAAGAAAATTTCTTGGATACTTTTTGTTGAGATTATTCGTTAAATTGATATTTTAATGGATTTTAAAGTGTTAAATACTCTTATTATAAAACATGGTATTAGATGAACTCTTCATCATCAAAAATAATTAATAAAAACATATTATAATGTCTCCAACAAGATTTGGCCAGAATATATTTAGTTTGGAATTTTATTATGATTTTTGAATAATCGTTAAATTGTTTAACGGTAAATTGTAAAATGATAAAATATAAAATAATTAGCAAACAAAGACATATAGACTTGAAATTTTTATCACATACTCATATAGACAGTAGGTAAAATTGGTAAAAGTTTGGGAAGGTTTCGTTTACATTTAAGGACCTTAATAATTTTTACTCGGTTATTAATAATCGGTAAGTTTGAAAACGGTAAAATATAAAATAAATACTAAATGATATCTTTTGGACATGAAAATTTTATGAGACACTTATATAAACAGTAAATACATGTTCAAAAATTTATATGGATTTTCGTGACCATATATGGACTTAAATAAATTTTATTCGGTTTATTGCTAAAATAACGATATTAATTATTAAAAATAGCCCACATAATTTTTAATGGTTATTTAAAATTTTATACCCCTTTAAATAGCTGCTGGAATATCATATAATTTTTATAATATTTTATCCGGACTCAAATAATTTTAAACCTATTTTATTCTATTTATCGATAAAATATCTATACAAAATAATAAAACATCATACATGAGTTTTATAAGTTCAAATAGCCTAAAAACATGTTATATGACTTCTGGAACTTTGGTATAATTATATAAAATAAATTATTAATTATTTACTAATTTATCAAATTAATAGAAAATGTTTATTTATTAAAAAGTGTAATATTGTTAATTAAATTTGGGTAAAAATAGATCTATATCAAAAATTTATAATTATATTAATAACCTACTGCCTCATAGTATAAATTAAGTTTAAATTAGATGGTTTATAAATTTTACGAATTTAAGACACCATTTAAATAACGGTAAATACCCAAATTGTCGAAAGTGATTGTAAGATTGTTATAAATTCGCATAACCAATTATCATCTGATGGGACAACCTTAAATTCATTTTAAATAAGGTATTATAATGACTTGATTAATTTGGGCCTTGTTGGAGAATTAATATGTACTTTGTAAATCAATTATCGATTTTATTACCGGCAAAACTATCTCGTATTTAAGAAAATAGTGTTTTATGAAATCTTCTGTCGTAATGATTTTATAGACTTATGAATCATATTCTAGTTGTTTTGAATGAATTTCAAAACCCTTTTAAGTTAAAACCCTTTTAAGTTATATTTACTTTAAGAAGGATTGAAACGAAACATTTTAGTGGTTTCCTTAAAAAAAAAATTATATTGAACTTTAATTATTTTTTGTTACGATGCATTTTCATACATGCTAGTGATGCCCCAATATAATACAAAGGTTATGTTTAATGATATGATTATGCTAAGCACGTTTTACCCATGTGGGAAATATTATGATTTGATTTTGCTAAGTCGCAAATAAAGTATGTTTTGCTATGTGCAAATAAAAGATGTTTATCATATTGAAAAAGTTGATACTTTTGACTTTCAAATGCTATTAAAATTACAAGATATATATTATGTACAAAAAATGTTTTAGCCTAAATGGCGGGTACATATGCCACAGCAAATGTTGTGTGCATGATTAAACGGCTCACCAATGCTGAGCGCGTATTATTCACAATACCATTGTGTTACACTTGCCGGACATGTCGCGGACGGTAGACCGACTACCAAACGAGTCACAGGATGACTCACAGAGTACCCATGTAAACTTATGATATGAGTTTGAAATTGATTTGGATCTATTGAGATCTTATGATTTATGATGAAAAATGAGAATTTGAAATTATTATAGAGCCATTGAACTGGATTTGAATCATAATATGATTTATCAAATGAAAAAGCATATTTCAAAATGAATTTACTCATAAAAAAAAAGGATTCTAATAACTTGTTTGACGGACACTAGTGTGTTTATACTCAGCCTTTTTGCTGATACTATGCTTTGTATGTTTTTCCAATGGTTTTGTTTTTAGAGTAAACCCCTATGGCACCTCGACGGAGAATGGATATGCGAGCGGAAGTTGAACCCGAGTTGGAGTATGACTCCCCTTTTGTTTAGATCTCGTTATTTTATTTGAGAGACTATTAGTTTAGATTTAGACTAATTTAAGGATGTAATTTGAACTTTGGACTTATTTCGATTTGGTTGTAATATTCCTATATTTTGGACATTTAAGACTTCCGTTATATTGCTTGGATATTGGTTTGACCTTTAAGTAACCCCTTAATTGTGTTGGCAAAAGTAAGCTTCCGCTTGATTAATACTAAATTCCAGTTAGTGTTTGTCTTCATAATTCAAGGCGGTTACATAAAATGGGGAGGAAATTTTATTCATTTCTTGTTTTATCTAGAGACATCAACAACATCATACAAGGGCAGCTTTCGTGTGGATTATATCATTACTCAATTGTAATTGCAATGTTCATGTTGGCGCCACACCCTCATGTAACAAGCAATCATTTAATCCACCTATCAAATATCATCTGTAGTTAAGCATTGTTTTTGTTTCAAATCTAAATTTTAATTCTTATAGCTCCTAGTTTGTGTTTTATTTTATGTTATTATGGTCGGTCCTTTTATGTTTTCAGTGTTTATTAAAACAAAAAAAAAACATGTTATGTTATTTTAACATTTTAAAAATCATAAGTAAGTATGGAACTACAAGTCAAGAAGAAAATAAAGGCGGAAATCAATTCAAAGCCCGACAACAAGGAAGTTATTTTCAGCAAGTGACGAGTCAATCTAGGCGTGTGGATTGCATGCTCAAAGTTATCATCTTTAAAGTCCTTTTAGTCCCTATTATCTAGGTAGTTATTTCATGTAAGCAACAATAAAAATCAGAAATTTTAGTTAGTTATTTTAGGTAGTTATTTTCGGTTTTTATGCAAGTTACTAGAAGTTATTTTCGATTTTGTAAGTAATAAATCATGGGATGGAAGTTACGTGAGAAATTACTTACAGAATGGACACATAGGAGGCGGTTATCAAGAGGTTACAACCGACCAAAGTGGTAACTACCACACGATTCCATTGCCGGCCATTAACCCACGGTTTCCTAGTTGGTTTTTTAGTAGTTTTCTTCCGATTTTGCTTTCCTTTATATATAGTTCAGAATATATTACGTTTTTTAAGTAGATGCTTAATGATAAAGAAAACCCCAAACGCTTTGTTTCAATCCTCGTTGTTTGTATGATTCTTGGATTAGAGTCGTATTTGCAAAAGTTCTTATACTTAGTGTAATTGGCGCCTACACTTGTGTCTTAAGTGCGTCGTTACTAGCTACATGGATTTATTGTGAGTATCGAAGTTAGCCATTATTATTTCTTGAATTTCTGTTCGAAAAACACCAAAAATCAACAACAATTTGCTCTCCCTTTCATTCGACATTCACCATTACCATTCCCTTCATTGTTATTTCTTTCATTCCACATTTGGTATTGCAACAAAGAGTTGCATTGTTTAGATGTTGTCTTTGAATTTGGTATTATTATTGTCTACTTTTGAGAATTGATGGTATAGATGGAATACATATTTTAGTTGAAATGGCATAAAAAATTAGAGAGGTTAGTTGAATTCTTCGACTTAGGATTTCACAAAAGTATAACTTTGCTGATAATTCTTTGTGTCAATTCAGGTTTGATTATTTAGGACTTTCGAATCGAAGAGTAAAAGCCAGTGATTCACTCAGGTTGTAGAATTTATAATTCCACTTAAAAAGGTCCCAACTTTAAATCTTGCTTCGTCCCCATGAAAGTCAAGATCGACCCAAATTGTGTGCAAATTTGGTTTAGTTACTTGATCTTGGATGTTAGTTGGTCATAGGTCACAACTATTCTAAATCAAATTCCAAAATAATTAATATGATATGGCGTAAAAAAATTATTAAAATTGAGATTCTACTTTAAGTTGTGTTGAGCGGTAGCATCGAATTATAGAATCGTAGAATTATACGATCCTACAAATAACCTAAAATATGCTAAAATATTTAGTGTCAAATATATTCATTTCAAAAATTTAAACTTGTTAGTTCAAGTTTTGTTTGACTTGTTGATCAAATGCAAAAGCAAGCAATATTGGTTTAAAATGCAATATCTATTAAAAAAAACTTAATTGTATTTAAATTATATTTATGGATCTTTAACCATATATATGTATGTGAAATAAATTAGTGAATAATGTTACTTACCACAAATTCATGAAGTAATAATCTAGAATTAGTGAATCATGCATATAATGATTATACCTCTCAAAATTTTATTTAAGTTGTAAGATTTTACCAACACTACGATTCTACCTATGACCAAGATCACTGGCTTGTTTTCGGATCCTAAAATAGTAAAATAAAATCACGATTTTGATAACTATGGATATAAGTATTTAACAAATTTTGAAATTAATTTGGTTGTGTTTGGGAATAAATAATTCTTTTCAAATTCTAAATTTCAACTATGAAATCATAAATGAAAAATTTGAGAATAACAAGTTCTAGAAAGTTATTCTTAACTTCTCAACTTTAATTACTTTTAAATAAAATGGTAAAATCGGCTCACATCCAAATATGAATTATTTTTATTTTCAAAACATTAAATTTGAACTAGTTTCAGATTTTAAAATATTTGTTCCCCAATATAGCAAATTATTTTAAAATACTATTGATAATATGTTTTATATTTTATATTTTGTATTTTTTTAATAAAAACTTAACATTCAATAAAATTGAATGTATGGATATTCATATAAACTTTACTTCTAGTTTTCAAAAGACCTCCCTGAACCTCTAAAACACTTGTATTACTAATAGATTTGATATTGTAATTATAAACGTTAAATTGTATATGTATAATATAATTGAACCGACATATATTTCGGATCAAAAGCGATTAGGCCAAATAAAACTTATATAGCAATTATAATAGTTGTCACTACTCACACCTAAGAGTAGAATGTGGACCTTTTCATATCAACTACTCTACTAATCATATTTACCGACAATTACGCCTCACTTTCGGCCAATTTTGTATAATATATTCTTTTGCTCGAGTGTTCTCACAATTGACTATGTATATTTAATTCACCCAAAAAAATTATTTTTCATTATTTCATTTGTAGTAAAAAAATATTAGGGCTGAGTGGCTAATTAACCTACAATTTAGCTGACCCAACAGATAATTGTGCAATTGTGCAATGCATGAATGTATGAGCAATCAAGAAGTAACTAAGAACATACATGAAATTGAAGAACAAAAAATTTAAGTTAAAAATAAGAGAAGAACAAAGTAATTTGGCAGGTGAGAAAATTTTTTTATAATTTGTTCTTTGACTAATAAATCCACCCAATGCAAACAAGGGAAGCCAAATGTATTGTTTACCGGAGATTACACAAGTCAATACATAGCTAATAGAAAAGGGTTTAGCCACAAAGGATTTATGTCTCTTTGTCACAAAAAGGTATAAGCAATAGATGACAAAACCCCTTGTCGCTAAAAAGAAATTTAATTTTGTCTTTATCAGTGCAATTGACAACAAAGCTCTATTTTGTCACATAACTCGTCGCTTAAACATATTCCAGTTCATAAAAAGAATCGAATATTTGTCATTATTTTCAAATAATAATACTCTCTCCTATTTAAGCTACTTGTCCCATTTTCTTTTCACACTTGTTTAGGTAATATTTTAACCTTTAATATCTTTAATAGTGCATGATTAATAATAAGGAAAATTATTAATGGTATCCTTCAATTTTTGCACTTTATCAATAGTGCCCCTAAGTTTTTTCGATTATCAATGGTATCCTCGTGTTATTAAGCGTTTTACAACCATAACCTTTTCTAATTTTTCTGTCCATAACCGTCAAGAATTTTCTTTTTCTTTTATTTTTTTTGAATGTTTTAAATTGAAAAATAAAAGAAAAAGAAAAAATTTAACGGTTTTGGACGGAAAAAAATCAAAAAAGGTAACAGTTGTAAAACGCTCAATAACACGAGGGTACCATTGATAATCGAAAAAACTTAGGGGTACCATTGATAAAGTGCAAAAACTTAGGGGTACCATTGATAATTTTCCTAAAAATAATCTTTGCATTGAGACGAATAAAACAAGATCCCACTTGAGTATATATTAACTTATTAATTAAGAACAAATACAAATTAATAGTGTTTAGTGAGTTATATCAAAAAAGTAAATGGGACAAGTAGGAAGAATAGGAGAGAGTAATAATAATCACTAATCTGTTTAACAATAATAACAAATATTTAATTTTTTTTTATAAATAATATTAATATAAACAATAAAAGTAATTTAGATGACGTTTAATGAATAAATTAATCTTAGATTAAAAAGTAAATATATATTACAAATTGTTTACATTAATATATATAAAATAATAAACGTAAATATACAAAACTTAAAAATAACAACCACAACTGGAGCGACTACCACCATTGTGGGTATTATGCGATCCTCGAGAATCACCAAATCCACCAGGGCTAGTTCTCATATCACCACCTCAACCTTGACGACCACCGCCTACTCCCACTCCATGGCCTGCATTACTACTTTCCCCTTGTAATGCATCACGTAATTGTAGGCATGTCTCTTCCAGAGACTGTAAGCAGCCACACATTTCCCATATATCTTCTCGAGTAGGCTTGTTCTCGGGAGTTGAGCTTGCATGAATATGCAAAAGTCATGCATATGTTGCTGAAGCTCAGAAAGATGCTACCTCATTTCATTTTGAGTAGCATGCTCTTCTCGAGAAGTGAACCAATTGTCAAATAAATTGGGGTAGTAGTATTCATTGGCAGACCTCAAACCATAATACCAAAGAGCTATAAGCGTTTTTTTTTTGTTCTTATTTACCTCTATGATCGCATCTACATAAATTTTGGAGTGATCAGGTTCTTTGCCCATTCTTATTGCCTCTGCTTCTAGTTTGCGGTAGTGCTCCTAAAAAAATGAAAATTGGAAAACAATCAAATATAACCAATAACCAATAAAACTAGTACTAATTGAATTTCAACTTACTTCAATTGTCGTTTTCGGTGATTAGAACATGTTCGCCATCTTTGTTGCGTACTTTTTTGGCTTGTAACAACTTATAAGGAGTAGGCTCTAAATTGCCGGATTCCTCGACCTTCAAATATTCATAAAGTATTAGTTTAAATACAATTATAAGTTTAATTACTTAAAAAATAATTAATGATATATTAACTTACTATTCTTTCGCGTAATTGCGTGGCAGAAACTGGACCACAATGGTGGGTAGGTGTAACACCCTCACAATAGGTCAAATTTTTTAAAACACTTTTAATGAAAAACATTAGTCAAAACCTACTCATGGGAGTGTTACCGCCACATCTATATATAAGAAAATAAATGTAAGGCTTAAAGACTAAGAAATAACTTAATAACTTTAAATCCAACAAAAGGTCTTACAATATAAAAAAAGACTAAAACGCAATCAATCTCCATATAAAATTTAAACAATTTAAAGTAAAATTTAAACTGAGATGTGATTATAATAAAAGCTACTTTTATAGGTGATCGTCACTCTACGATTCCCACGTGAAAAAAAACCTGCAACATAAGAATGCAAGAAAAACAAGGGAAAAACTCCCAAAATCAGGAAATTGAGTAATTCCAACTCCATCCTGTAAAACATTTAAGTTTGAAAATAAATTAAGAAAACAAAACATAACCAAATTGAAAATAAATTTAGAAAATAATATAAAGCTGAGTTAAAAAATAAATTTATGGAAACAAAATAATATCACATAAACCAATTTATTAATTTGATATTTAATAATGACAAACACATAATTAATTTTTAATTTGAGGGAACGAGAGTGCCAGTAGGCCGAGGCTTTACCTCTATACCTACTTCATCAAGAGGTCGTCACCCTAAATAATTCATCAAGGCTAGTAGAGTAGTCTCAGGTAACCTAGTGTGCACACCTCTTATACTTGGATCACAACAAATAGAAGGAAGACCAAACATTGTATCAAGTAGCAGAAATAATAATACACTAATGGAAGCTATACTAACCAAACAGGCAATCTGTTCATCACCCTTATACTTGGATTACAACAAACATAAAAGCTTTATTTCCCTCGTGTTACACTTTACGTGATTTAATATATTTTAATATTTAGTCGCGAGCACACAAACATATAATCAAACATACATTATTTATTTTATTTTTTGATCATAAATTTTCCCAATAAATATATATATCAGGAAATCGAACTGAAATCTCATTTTCCAAATCACCAGGCTTATATTAATTGGTGAAAATAGGAATCAATATCATAAAAATTTCTCTTTCAAATTCAATCACATTTAAAATGATTATTAAAATAATAATGTAACTTTATCAAAATAATAATATTATAATTTAATTATGTAACAAAGTAGTAGTAAATATTATTTTTAGAAAAAAATATAAAAAGTATAATATCATACAAAATCACATTTTCCATCTAAACACATCAATTATCACTTAACACATAATACTAACGGGATAGCCCCAATTAGATGGACATTGAGAATTACCTTGTCACGCGATCCTAGATAAACGTACACTCTTAATAATCTCTGTCTACGAATCCGCTGTCTACACGATAAAATAATATATCTCAATTTAATACCCCAATCAACCCATTCAAAAATAAATTAAAAAAGACTGTCGTTTTATAAAATTTATTTAAAATGGCAGTTTCAAATGTAAAAATTTTAAAGAGTAGAAGTAATGGTTTTTAAAAAAAAGGATAAAGTTTAAATAATAATTAAAAGGATTTATAAAAAAAAAAAGAAAAAGAAATTTTAAAAAAAATAAAGAGAATTGGGTTACATAGTCCCAACCCACGAAAAGAGAAGAGGTGAGGGAAAGATGAGGGAGAAGGAGAAAGGGCGTAGGAAGAAGGGCTGGCTGCCAGAGCCGGCGGTGGCTTTGGTGGCCAGCGTCGCACGCCGATGATATCCCGGTGACCGTCGTATCGCCGGAAAACTAAGGTTAGAAAAAAATATATATATTTATTTATTTACTTATTTATTTATTATCATTCTTCAAATAAAAATACGGGTGTTTTTCAATTAGTAGCATAAATTTTTAGGTTTTGAATATAAAAACCCCTAACAAATTGATGAAATTCATACCTTTAATATCCAAAGTCTCGCCTTTTCTTGATTGATTTTTATGTAATTGGAAGATGGAGAAAGTAGTTTGTAGTATAAAAAGAAAGTGTGAGTGATAATATGTGAATCAATTAGAGGTAATTTGATTAATTTATAGTTAAATGAGATTAGTTATAAGATTTAGATGGAGAAGTGGGAAGTTATTTGTTAATGGGGAGGGAAGTTGAAGTAGAGTAATGTAACCGTGAATTTAGTTTTTGCAAACATCCTTTTTTTTTATTCAATTTCTAAATTATTTTATTTATTATTATTATTATTATTATTATTATTATTATTATTATTATTATTATTATTATTATTATTATTATTATTATTATTATTATTATTTATTTATTTATTTAAAATAACCGGATATTACATACACTCCCCCTTAAAACAAAAGTTCGTCCTCGAACTTAAAGTTAAAACTCAAAATGCTGAAATACTAAAAGAAAATTGGGCTGTTTGATAGACTCACATCACCCCCTATTTTAAGAAGTTTCGTCCTCGAAACTCAAACGTACCTGTTCATAAAGTTCGGGGTATTGCTTTCTCATGTTAACTTCGGTTTCCCATGTCAACTTCGATTTCCTATGTTGCTTCTTCGGTTTATTGGTTCGTCCATAATATCTTAACCAACATAATTTCCTTCTTCCGGGTACATCTTGTTTTGGTATCAAGGATTTTTATTGGTTTTTCTTCAAAGGTAAAGGTTTCATCAAGTTTAATGGTTTCAGGTTGTATGATATGGGAAAGGTCATGGACATATTTTCGGAGTTGGAAAACATGAAAGAAATTGTAGACTTTGGCTAGGTTCATAGGTAAGGCTAATTGATGTGTTCGTTTTTAGAGCACATTTATCTCCTTATATTGTATTGTCGAGCATAAGATTGAACAATGGCAAATTTGCCTTGACCTTTATGAGGGTTTGAACAGTGAGACTAGGGGATTAGTGGATGATGTTTACTCAAGCGCACTCCTCGACCAAACCCCGATTCTATGTCTAAATTTTAGATGGTTGGCCAAGGACGACTTTAAGAAAGAATATCCCGGTTTCCCTCCCCTTGAGGTTCCACTAGCATACCCTTTTATTGATTACACATATGGTGATACACCAATGGGGGATGAGTTGGAGGGAACGTGGAGTGTTAACCAATTGATAAGGGCTTTTAAGAAGAGACTAGAGACCCATGACCACCTTCTGTCCATGGCGTTAGACCACGACCTAGACTCCCCTTGCTCTGTTGCTTACTCCCCTCCATCTCTTAATGATCAACTTATGGATGAGTTTTATGATGATATGTACAATTAGGAGGAGTTTACATTCCCCACATTCTTGCATCATGACTCTCTCGTTCCTTGTGTTGATGCACCACCTACCGGTGAGGTTCTTGTTGAGGTGCCTTGTACACTTCACTATGATGAACCCTTCGCATATGTGCATGATCATCTAGCTAGTGAACCCAATGACTTAGAGGTAGATACGCCCTCGATGGAGTCTCACCCTTAGTGTGCCTTCTATTGAGTCTCACCCTACACCTCTTAGCCATTGTGAGATGCTTCCCATCGCCCTCCATCATGCTCAACTTGATGCTTGTGATGCCTTACCGCTTGCTTTCCTCCCTCCTCCTTTTGTTCGTTCTTCCTTCGGCTTTTCATCTCGTTATGAAAAGTCGATCTTTGTTTTGTATCTTCTTTTCTTCTTTCTGCTCTCCCATTTCCACTCCCCAACTTCTGCTGTTGTGGGGAGTGAGTTTGACAAACTCCTCCAGAGTTTGACTTACCATATAGTGAGTCAGGTCTAGCTAAAGACCTTAAAGAAGCGCTTGTTGGGAGGCAACCTAATTGTAAATATTAGTTTTTGTTTCATTTTTGTTCTCTTTCATTGCATTGCATTTTTGCTAGTCAGTGCTCACGTTTGGTTTGTAGTGTTGTTTGTTAGAAGTTGCAGAATCAAACGACCATTAGCATTGACCCTCGATATGAGGTTTGTTTGCGATTGATTTGATGATGTTGAGAGGGTCAATGGTAACGGTCCCGAGAGGGCGAGAAAGAGGAGAAAGGAGGCTCGAAAGAGTAATGCATCAAAAATGAAGAATATAGCTTCACCCTGGCTTGGGGGAGGCAATCACTCTAGCCTCGCGCTTCTTACCTCCACTTCTTCCAAGGAGCGGAGAGTTCTTTGCCCATTATGATGGTGGTGATGGTAGTGCTAGGAGTGAAAGCCCTCCTAACCTAAGTATGACCTTCTTCCCTCTCTATTATTGACTAGCTTTTGTTTGTGTTGGGTATTGTGACAATCTTGTTGACCTCTGTTTTAAACATTTCATCTTTTCCTTCTCTCTCCTTCTTTGCTAGAGACTAGCAAAGGTTTGGCTTGGGGAAGAGTTGGTCGACACTATTGTCACCATTATCCATTTTTTTGTGCATTTAGTGTCATTTAGGTCTAGATGGCATGTATTATTTTGTATATATTTTACATGTTCACCTTGCATTCATGACATACTGTATATATTGCATATTCATGCTTTATTTTTCTGTTTTCAATAAAAATGTTTTGAGTTGTGAAACTAGCATGCAAGCTTCTGGTGTGTACATCTGTGGCCTTATGCATACTCATATTTTCTTAGCCCTGTGCCTGTTTTGGGATCAAGTAATAGACCGTTTTCTGCCTGACTTTGAGGATCTGGGTTTGCTTGGTTGGTGGCTCGGATGACTACCTTTTGAGGCACATTTCGACTAGCCTGTGAGGATTGACCCTTTTTGGACTTCTTTCGAGTTCCATTCATTTTGAGTGCTAGTTAGGAGGTCTAAGTATTGTCTCTGTTCTCCTCCAGCATAGTTTGCTTTTCCTAGGGCTAGGGATGATAACACGTTTGTTAGATTTGAACTAAATAGCCAAATAGCCTACCATGGACGTAAATTCACTTTAGGTTAAGCCAAGTTCTTGCCTTTACCTTTTCTTTTGTAGCCACGCTATTTAAACTCCACATGAGCCAAAGTTTCCCTCTTTTGACCTGAAGGATAGCGTAGTGATGGTGGGGTTGGTGTGAGTTACATTGTGTTGTGGGCTTTTTGGTTAGTCTAGTGGTTGTTGGTTTATTATAACTCTATTCATTCATTTGTTGCTCACATTATTTCTCCCTTTTACTCTTTTGCTTCACATAGTGATTATCACATTTATATATGTACACATTCATTGAGTGAGGAGACCTTCCTCTTGTTTTTCATATATATAATGGGTAATATTTAAGTGATAAAATCTATACTTTCATTTGGGAGATGAGCTTGAACACACAAATTGTGATAAAATTCAAAAATTTTCATGGTGTTTTATGATAGAGTTCATTCGTGCTTATTTGTGATTTTTGGGTTGATATCATTATTGGATACGGAGTTTATTGGTTTTTCATGAGGTGTTTTTGGTATCTTTAGTCTTGGGTCACTTGCTATCCTTTACTTTAGCGCCACATTCCCAAATGTATCCCACCTTAACCCAAAGCCAACGTTACAACCCTTCATAAACCTGTTCGACTTGGTCTGATTAGTATGTTATGTGCTGGAGTGCAGATATGACACAATCCCCAAGATTTTCCCCTATTAGGTGTTTGATTCCCGACTCATCTTTAGTCGGATGATTATGAGCAAAACACAAACTATAATCAAACACATGAGCGTTATTACATATTTCTCACATCTTTTGAGAAATGACCCGGGGAGCGTAGACTCGTGACATCTCTAAGTAGTGGGTGGCATAGCCTGTGTGGTAGCTTACTTAGTGATCCTGAGTCCGTGGAATTGGTCATTCTTCTTGGTATTGTGCTCTTTTGAGACCATTATACTAGCACACCCATGGCTAGGGAAGAGTATTGCTCGTCCACAGCTTGCGTTGCTTTGATTTCCACTCACCATGTATGTTTGTATTGGATTTGTGGGCTTCCTTCTGAAAACCCTCACGAGACCTTACTTGTCATCTACGGGAGACCTAGGGGTTTAAAGGGCTTGTCGCACATGCTAAGTGCGATCGTGATTCCTACGAAAGTGAGTCTTAGGTTTTATTACATTCTGTAGTTTAGTTTTGTTTTACTCCGCGCTTTCATGTTGCCCTGCTAGTTCTTTTGCTAGGGACTAGCAAATGTTTTGCTTGGGGGAGTTGATGTGCTCGTTTTTAGAGAACATTTATCTCCTTATTGTATTGTCGAGTCTCGCGTTTTAGAATGGTTTTAAAACACTTTACGCATGATTTTACCTTGTTCTTGTCTCCATGGTGTTTTGAGGTAATTTCAGGTATTTTCGGATAGTTCAAGGTATTTTACGCTGCGTACAAGACTTAGATGCTTTGATCGAAGATTAGACACGCGTACCGAAGCCTTCCCAAACATTCTAAGTCTTCCTCAAGGTCCCCGCAGAGTTCGAAAGGCATCCAAAGCTTTAAAAGATGAAAAAAGACCGTGTAGATAGCCATTCGGCCGAATTGATTCACCATTCGGGCGAATGGGCATTGATTCGAGCGAACCACACTTTGATTCGAGAGAATGGCTGCAAAACCCCATGGAAATGTGCCTAGACATGCTAGAAACCCCGAGTGGAGCCCCATTCGGTCGAATGGGTGCCCATTCGGGCGAATGTACATCCAATTCGGTCGAATTCAAGCCCCAGACTGCTTGACTTCTTTTCTTCGCAAACCAAACTTCGAGGGCTTTTAAGGCATTTTACTCCATTTGTTTCTTAGCTTATAAATACCCCTCATTTCTGTAAAAAGAGGAGGATGCCTAGTTTGAGTGCCTTAGTGCCTCATTTTAGAACATCAAACCCTTTAGTGCTTTCTCTAGTTTTTGCCCTAATATGGATTTGTACTTCTTCATTTATGCTTTTATCTACTTTCATGTCACTTTATTTATGTAAGTTTATTTCTTTAATGATTTGATGTCTTTATTGCTTTCCTCTATTGCTTCTTTCTATTGCTTTTCTTTAATGCTTTCATTTAGTGCTTTCTTAGTATAGATTTAATGCTTTCATGTTCTTCAATTCCTTTAATGCTTTCTTTGTTCATTGCTTTTCTCTCTAGTATGTTAGAGTAGTTTCCTTAGGGGTTTTAGGTTAGAGAAACCCTAGGTTTGGTCTTGTCTTCAATTTTTAGGATTAGGTTTGAGGTTGATGATGGTTTTTGATTCAATTCGAATCTTGTCCTGCCACTCCTAGAGAGACATAGGGCGATTATAGGTTGTTCGCGTTGCTTATAGGGTTACCAACTTCCTCTCAATACCTAGAGTGTCTTGATTGATTATCGTTCAAACTCCCTTGACCTAGCTTATGTTTATTTCCAATAGACCATCCTAGGGTGGACATAGTCTACTCCCCGCTTGTCTTTCATTGTTGAGTTTCACTTTTTATTCTTGTTATTAGTTAAGTTCACCCACCAACCAACCTTCCATATAACCTTCCCACACCAAGTCTTTATGCTAGCATCCCTTGTCCTTGTGGTTCGACCCCTGACTTACCATTACACTCGTTGTAGTAGTATCAAGATGATTATAAATATTGTTTGCATAGCCAAGGCTTCTAGTATTAACAACGTGCTGGAAACCGGTTATCACTAATCTATAGGCTACTTCCCCAATTCGTTCTAATACTGCATAAGGACCTATCATACGAGGACTCAACTTACCCTTCCTACCAAATCTCATGACACCCATGGTTGGTGACACTTTGAGAAAAACCTTTTCACCTAATTCAAACCCTAATGCTCTCCTCCCTTTGTCTGCATACAACTTCTAACGATCTTGCGCGCCCCTCATACGTTCCTGAATCATCTTTACCTTCTTTGTAGTCTCCTCAATCATATTCGGTCCTAATCCCATTGACTCATTTACATCATTCCAACATATAAGACTCCTACACTTTCTCCCATATAGAGCTTCGTAAGGTGTCATTCCTATGCTAGAATGAAAACTATTATTGTAAGAAAAATCTACATACATCAAATTATCCTCCCATGATCCACCAAAATTCATAACACATGCTTTTAACAAATCCTCAAGTGTCTGAATTGTTCTCTCTGCTTGACCGTCTGTTGTTGGATGAAATGCAGTACTGAACTTTAGTATCATACCCACTGCTTCTTGTAGCATCTTCCAAAATTTGAACAGAAATCTCAAATCTCAATCCGATACAATGTCTATAGGCACACCATGCAATCTCACTACCTCTTGAAAATATGCGTCCGCCATCTGTTGCATTGTCTAAGTATTGTTCATAGCTACAAACTTTGCTGTTTTAGTTAATTGATCCACTATCACCCATATGGCATTCTTCCCTGTTTTCAACTTTGGCAATCCTAATACAAAGTCCATCAAAATCGACTCCCATTTCCATCCAGATACTTCTAAAGGTTGCAATTTTCCCCCCGGCTTAATATGTTGAATTTTCACCTTCTGACACGTTAGACACTTCGCCACAAAGCCTGCCACTTCACGCTTCATGTTGGGCCACCAAAAGTTCTTCTTAAGATCCTTATACATCTTATCAACACCAGGATGTATTGAGTATGGAGAATTATAGGCTTCAGTAATTATCTTAGTCTTAAGCTTGTCATCATGCGGTATGCACCATCTTCCTTTATACTTCATTATGCTATTTTCATCGCTTTCGAACTCAGGTGCTTGACCATCCTCCTTCAACTTCTTCAACTTAGTTAACCACTTATCCGTAACTTGCTTCACTCTAATTTCCTCAAAAATATCGGATTCAACCGTCATTCCATTTAATTGAGTACTCACATATCCATACTCTATAACTTCTAAGTTCATCCTACGAATCTCTTCACACAACTCATCTGCCAAAATTAATGCATTCATTGTATGACTTGACTTCCTACTCATAGCATCAGCTACTTTGTTTGCCTTTCCTTCACAATACTTCAAATCCAGATCATAATCCCTAATGAGTTCTAACCATCGTCTTTGTCTCATATTCAACTCATTTTAAGTGTACAAGAACCTCAAACTCTTGTGATCAGTATAAATCTTGCACTTCACTCCAAATAAATAATGTCTCCAAATTTTCAATGCAAGACTATAGCCCCCAACTCTAAGTCATGTGTCGGGTAATTCTTCTCATGCGGCTTAAGTTGTCGTGAAGCACATGCTACCACTTTCCCATATTTCATCAACACACAACCTAGTCCATTCTTAGATGCGTCTGTATAAACTTCATATTCTCCACTTTCATTCGGTAAAGTTAGCACAGGAGCAGAAGTAGGACTTGATTTCAACTCTTGAAATGTCGTTTCACACTTCTCATCCCATTAGAACTTAGTGGTCTTCTTCATCAAGTTAGTGATAGGTTGAGTGATTCTAGAGAAATTCTTCACAAATCTCCTATAATATCCGGCTAAACCTAAGAAACTTCTCACTTCTGTCACATTACTGGGTGTAGGCTAGTTCATTACTGCTTGAACCTTTGAGGGATCTACCGCTACTCCATCCTTTGTAACTACATGCCCCCAAAATGCTACTTTTTCCAACCAAAATTCACATTTTGAAAACATGGCATACAACTTATTCTCTCTTAAAATCTTCAAAACTTTCCTTAAATGAGCCTCATGCTCTTCTCGATTCATAAAGTATACTTAAATATCTCAATAAAAATAACTACAAACTTATCCAAATAAGGCTGAAAAGTCCTATTCATAAGGTCCATAAAGACAGCAGGCGCATTAGTGAGTCCAAAGGGTATGACAGTGAACTCATAATGGCCATACCTTGTTCGAAAAGCTGTTTGGCCTATATCCTCTGCAATTCGTAATTGATGATAACCTGATCGCAAATCAATCTTTGAAAATACTCCTGCACCCCTGAGTTGATCAAATAAATCCTCAATTCTAGGAAGTAGATATTTATTCTTTACCGTCACACTATTTAAATCCCTACAATCAATACATAGTCTCAACGTAGGTAAATTGTGGCTTGGTTAACCTTTTGGATCTCAAGTGTTCCATTTGCAGTAAAAATTTTCTCCATGTCACGTAGGTAATTCTCCAATAACATAGGCTCCTCTTTGAACAAAAATAAGAGGTTTCAAAGTGGCAATTTTCTTAGCCATGACAGCTTGGGGGTCATCATGTCCATTGCTCACATTGTTAGCTTGGTTTTGCACTAGTAATTCTATGTTTCGTGACAACTGCTCAAGTACCCTTACTCTAGCTGCTAATTGTTCAGGTGTTTCGGGCATGTTATTTTCCTTTTGTCGCCTACTAGATCGAGTGTAAATGTTCGCGTATTACATAAGCTACCTATACAAGAAAACTAAGGGTTTTACTACTAATGTTTCCATCATGTTCATACACACTTATTCTCAATATTCAAGATTGAAAGAAAAGACAAGGAAACAATTTACACACACAACATAAAAAAAACTCATGAAAATATTCATTAAGAAAAAAATTCTCAAACAATAATCCAATGACAATAAATAAAATCAACATTGTTCAAAAATAAAGACAACTAGTAAATAATTTAAAGCTAACAAATTCCAACCTATCCTAGTTTTCTAGTTAACAAGTAATCATCAAAATCACTTTCGAATTGGCTCTTCCTCAATATCCTCCTCAGGATTCTCTTCAGGATCTTCCTCATAGTCCTCCTTAGGTTCATAGTTTTCTTCATCTTCAGATTGATTAAGTATAGGTATGGTATAGATGTTATCATCTTCCCCGTCACTCTCATCCTCGTAGTCATAGGAGCTGCTAGATACATTATAAATCCACTTCACTTTAGCATCGATCATCCTCTTTTCTGAATACTCTAAAGTAAGGAACCACTTCTCATTTTCATCTACCAAGTACTTAATAATACTTCAAAACAAAATTCCTAGCAGTGCAACGGAATTGAGGCATCTACCAAGAAAAAAAAACATAAGACAACAAAAAATATAATTAAAAGAAATAACACACAACTACTAAGTACTTAAAAATACTTCAAAACTATAAACTCATTCGTCCTCACTCTTATAATTTGTTCTAATTTTTAACTTAAATTATTTAAAATAATTATAGGACAAACTTTTGAAAACACTTTTAATGAAAAACATGAGCCAAAATCGACTCATGGGAGTGTTACCGCCACATCTATTTCTAAGAAAATAAATGTAATGCTTAACGACTAAGAAATAACTTAATAACTTTAAATCCAACAAAAGGTCTTACAATATAAGAAAAGACTGAAACGCAATCTATGTCCATATAAAATTTAAACAACTTAAAGTAAAATTTAAACTGAGATGTGATTCTAATAAAAGCTACTTTTATAGGTGATCCTCACTCTACGATTCCCACGTGATCAATAACCTGCAACATAAGAATGCAAGATAAACAAGGGAAAAACTCCAAAAATCAGAAAATTGAGTAATTCCAAATCCATCCCGTAAAACATTTAAGTTTGAAAATAATTTAAGAAAACAAAACATAGCCAAATTGAAATAAATTTAGAAAATAATATAAAGCTGAGTTAAAAAAATCAATTTATGGAAACAAAATCATATCACATAAACTAATTTATTAATTTGATATTTAATAATGACAAACACATAATTAATTTTTAATTTGAGGGAACGAGAGCGCCAGTAGGCCGAGGCTTTACCCCTATACCTACTTTATCAAGAGGTCGTCACCCCAAATAATTCATCAAGGCTAGTAGAGTAGTCTTAGGTAACCCCTTACACTTGGATCACAACATATAGAAGGAAGACCAAACATTGTATCAAGTAGCAGAAATAATAATACACTAATGGAAAAATCCTCATTTGCTGTCGTTTTATGGTCATAATATATTGCGGTTTAGACCCCAAGCATTAGTGATAGCAGCAGATGCCCTATTTGAAATGCCGCGGTTTAAAATCGCAGCACAAAAAAAAGCCTATATGTTGCGGGCCTCCCAAAACCGCAGCATATAGTTTAAGACTATATGTTGCGGGCCTCCTAAAACCGCAGCATATATACACTCTTGATCGTATATATAAAAATATACATATACAAAAGTCTTAAATCTAAACTTATTACACTATTTACCAAGCACAAAAATTAGCAACATACGCGGCAATCTTGTCTTTTAATTCGCGCATTTTCCCATTTCTCAAAGGGCGTGTTTCCCTTGGAGAGTCGTATAAAACCTATAATATAATATTAAATTAAATGATACATAAACATTAGATTTTACGTACCAATAGTAAATATATAATATTATAATTTAAGAACGAAACAAATACTTAAGGCATCAATGTTTTCGACTCTAACCTCCTTCACGGATTGTAAGATATCGTCCATGTATTTGAGAGTGCAGTAGCCGCAATCAACGGTATTTTAATCTTGTCGAAAGCGCTAAGAGAAAATACATGTTAGTGCCAAAAAAGCATTAAAAACCCTTAAAATCACAACTTAGCAAGTAATTTGAACCATATGACTATGTTTTTCAATTAAAACCAATTCAACACAATAAAATTAACCAAATAGTGTTGTGTGCCAAGTTTCGTGCAAAACAAACCAAGTTTGAGATACTTTATGCGAGTAAGTACAAAAAGAGCTTAAAAAACCCTTAAAATCGCAACTCAGTACGTGATTTCAAGCTTATGACTATGATTTTCAATTCTAACCACTTCAACACAATAATATTAACTAAATAGTGTTGTGTGCCAAGTTTCCTGCAAAAAAAAAAACCAAGTTTGAGATACTTTATGCGTGAAAGTACCAAAAAAGCTTTAAAAACCCTTAAAATCACAACTTAGCACGTAATTTCAAGCATATGACTATGATTTTCAATTTTAACCACTTCAACACAATAATATTAACCAAATAGTGTTGTGTGCCAAGTTTTGTGCAAAACAAACCAAGTTTGAGATACTTTATGCGCGTAAGTACCAAAAAAGCCTAAAACATTTAAAATCTCAACTTAGCACGTACTTTCTAGCATATGACTATGATTTTCAATTCTAAGAACATTAAAACAATAATATATACCAAAAAGTGTTGTGTGCCAAGTTTCGTGCAAAACAAACCAAGTTTGAGATACTTTATGCGCGAAAGTGCCAAAAAAGCTTAAAAACCCATAAAATCGCACGTACTATCTAGCATATCACGATGATTTTAATTTCTAACCACTTCAACACAATAATATATACCAAATAGTGTTGTGCGCCAAGTTTCATGCAAAAAAAAACCAAGTTTGAGATACTTTATGCGCGAAAATACCAAAAAAGCTTTGAAACACTTAAAATCACAACTTAGCACGTAATTTCTAGCATATGACTATGATTTTCAATTCTAACCACTTCAACACAATAATATATACCAAATAGTGTTGTGTGCCAAGTTTCGTGCAAAACAAACCAAGTTTGAGTTACTTTATGCGCAAAAGTGTTAAAAAAACTTTAAAACCCATAAAATTGCAACTTAGCACTTAATTTCTAGCATATGACTATGATTTTCAATTCTAACTACTCCAACACAATAATATATATCAAAGTGTTGTGTCCAAAGTTTCGTGCAAAGTAAACCATGTTTGAGCTACTTTATGCGCGAAAGTACCAAAAACATTTTAAAAACCTTTAAAATCGAATAGTGTTGTGTAACTTTACTGCTGTCCATTTCGAAAATGTGGCTCTGGATATAGATCCCATTTCTCCACGCACTTTCTTCATTGTGCTGAAACGCATGGGAAAAGTATAACTATTTATATGTCAATGCATGTAATACTATTAATGTTATACTGTTTAATATATATATATATATATATATATATATATATATATATATATATATATATATATATATATATATATATATATATATATATATATATATATATATAACACTTAATTAAATGAAATTGGTAAAAATTTTAAAAATTACGTGCGCATTCAACAAGGCTTTGAATTTTGTGTTGCGAGGCGGGCTTTGAGCTTTTTGTAATGAATCGAAGACATGCACAGTATTCGTCTATGGAAATATGACCAAAAGTATCCAATGCAAACTACAAACGCAAATTAAAAAATCAACGAATTAGAGATTATGTGAATTTAAAATTCAAAAGATAAGTTCAATTTCAAAAATAAAACTTACTCTTCCACATATGGAGCCAAAATGAACGTGTCTTTAGATGCTAGGATATTATTCAAAGTAGTCTAAACGTATGATTTGAAGTCATATGGATCATTTACGCTTTTAGTACCCAAAATCGATTCAGGACAAAACCATCCAATTTAATTTTATTGGAGGTTCGCAAGAATTTAGCTCCTCGTAAGCCGCACTAAACTCACGAATAAGAAAATTTTGTCTTTAATTCGGTTATTAAAACAATTAAATAACAATGCCTAAATTGTAAGATAATGAACATCACCTCATGTAGACATGGATAAGAGCTACATTGAAACTCTCAAAAATTGCCTAAAAGTTGATAGGAGGTCGAATACTCTCTAGAGGGGGGTGAATAAAGAGTATGGGCGTTTAAAATTTTTGTCTGGAAGAATATTTCAAAAGTTTGAGTGACCTTTCAAAACTGTTTTCTGACACAGTTTTCGGTCGATTTTCAAAACTATAACGTGTGTGCGAAAAATAAACTTTAAAGATATGTTAACGAGGTTCGCTTCTAAACAACCTACTCCCCGCCTATGGGTTCTCTTTCAACCCGTAGGATTTCAACTCCTTTTATTAATAGACTTTAAGAAAAACTAGAAGATCTCACTATCTTCTCTCACCACGTTCTTCCCCTTGAAGAAACGTCTTAGAAGTCCCTTAAAAAACAGCAAATCCTTATCTCACAATAGATATTACAAGTTGAACACTTTGAAAAGTAATCTATGTTAGGCGCATTAAACTATGAAATAATCTAACTCTTTTTTAATACTTAAGCCTATTACAAATTGTAAGAGCTAGATGAACTAAGAATAACAACTCTTTGGAATATTTAGAGAATACAAGATATTAAGTCAAGAGAGAAAATTGTAAAAAGAGGTGCATCCTTAATTCTTGAATGAAGCCTTGTATTTATATATGTCACGCCTCAACATATCCTTGAAGAGCAAAAGAGCTTCACCTGTTAATTTCGTTGATCCGTATATTCTGTGCTAGTCTTCAAGACCTTGAGCTTTATCTCAAACTAACGTTGCACTGACAGCTCATCTAATTTCGTCATTGTGTGCTGTAATTTGTTTTTGATAACCAATGTTGTGCTGCCACGTTCGGACTCATACAAGATAATGAAAACTAAGCAAAGCGAGATTAATCAACGTGTAAATACTTATTCAAATTAATTCCTATTTTTAGCACTAATTTAAATTGTCATTTCCTATTTTTAGTATCAACTTAAATTACCATCTTATTTATAGGAAACTCTTTGATTAGCTTAACAACTTAATTTAAATTCAAATATTAACGTGTACTAATAATAACAAAACGTGTTTTGCTTGTACTATGGATATTTAATCATGCAACTATTTGAAGCACATATTTTAAATTCAAATAAAATATTCAAACGTTAATAACAAACGTATAAAAAAACTTAATTGCAATATTTTAACCTATTAAAATAATTCAAAATTAAATTTATTGAACCTTGACCTATTAAAATATTTCAAAGTTAATTTTAATAAACCTTGACCTATTAAAATATTTCAAAGATAATTACGAAACTAACCTTATTATAAACATAATCACTTTCAAGACATTGAAACTAATTTCAAGACTTATAAATTCAACCTTAAGATAAGCTTAAGTTATTTAAGCATATTCCAAAAATTCGGACTTAAACATATATATCAATTATTAAATTTTATCTAATATGATTTTAGACCAACTTAAACAACTAAAAGTAATTACTTTATTTATTTGTTTAATTAATATTTGTTTTTAATTATCATCATTTAAGAGAGTTTCTACGGTCACACTGATGTGACCACTTGTAACAGGCATGTAATGCACTGTTTGGCCCTCTTTGGTTGGCTGCGCCACACCAAATGCAACCTCAGTTAAGTCGCCATCACTATCAACACCTAACTGAGGCAGCAAAAGAGAACAAGGAGTCACCTCCTGAAAATTTTGTCGTTTAGTATAATAAGCATCATAATAAAATATTAAAACACGTTGCGATTTAAATTAATAAGTGCTTATATATTTAAAAACTATGTACCTTTACCACTGGCTCGGGAGTTGGCTCCGGATTTTTAGCAACGCAGTTCATGGTCTCCGGTGAAGGATTTTGCCCTTCGGGGGTAGTAATGGGCTGGGGTGCTACGAGGGTAATGGGCTCCAATGTTAGCTCGACCGAAGCATTAGGATCCCCATGTTGACTTTGCTGATTCTCGACAATCAGATTTGCCAAGTCTACAGTGGGTGCTCCCATCTTCTGCAACACGAGTGCCACTTTGTCGAGAACGTCCTTCGTAATTTCTGCTCTGAGGGTTGCTAGTTCATCAGGTGGCATGGTTCTGGATTGAGTTGCAACACACTCTTTGCCAAATGCCTTCTTTAACCCCACGCGGACGCCTCTTTTTCCGACTACCTGCCCTCTATGGTCTTTCCCTAAGACCATATGCAATGCATCAACATTGCCTCTTGGGGTGAACTCCCCCGTAGCTTCTTTTTCCTTCCAGCCCATTTGTTCAAATACAAAGTAAATCAAAGCCAAAAAAATACAAAACAAATCAAGAATATACTTAATAATTTCAAAACTCACCACAGCATTAGCAACCTTCATCGTTCCTGGATTAATAATGGTAAATTTACCACTTGCATCTCGGGAATGAAGTCCGCAATACCAATCTCGCACCCCATCTCTAGCAGGAGTATTCATGGATGCGAAGGTAGTCATATATGAGGTCGTGACCGGACTTTAATTGGGGTATAAACCCGCATCCACTCACTCTTTTCGGGCCTCATCGTACGTTTTTGGGCCCAAGCGATGGTGAAACTTCCTTATGCTTACTGATTCAGAAGCTTTACCATGTTTTTCCTAATTAATCAATAGAAATCAAATGTCATATTTTAGTTTAATAATTGAATCAAAAGAAGAAAATTTAAATCAAAAGCTATAATATAATATTAAATACTTACAACTTCAATAGGAGTTGTTCTTTTGGCAACAAAAGCCTCCCATTCATTCTTCGATATGTGACCCCATATTTCATAGGGCATCTTTGAAGGTGATTGCTCTCCACCTTCGTTCCCTGTTTTGACCTTTTTGGTCTTACGGGCACGCTTCTTGGTAATCCAGCCAGTTACTAGCTTGGATTTGAAATCTCTGAATCTTTCAGCAACAGCTGAAAGCAACACATTCTTCTTCTCCTCATTGTTCTCGATGTGAAAAATATTCTACAAAAGAAAAATTATATTTATTAGTGTTAATTAAATTAATTTTAAAATGAAACTAAATGAATAAAAATTGTAAAGTTATTGCTTACCGTAGTATCATCCTATAGAGAGTTCTTTAAACCCTCTGGAACCTCATTCCATGCGTACAATATCGAAATCTTGCGGATACAAAG
Organism: Amaranthus tricolor; assembly: GCF_026212465.1. NCBI lineage: Eukaryota > Viridiplantae > Streptophyta > Magnoliopsida > Caryophyllales > Amaranthaceae > Amaranthus > Amaranthus tricolor. The sequence continues at coordinate 13,481,128 of NC_080051.1, forward strand.
GCCTACTTTTTTTCCATATTGCTTACGCCATTTTCCACAGGGTTGACCCAATGCATTGTATTCCAAATACAAGGGTTCCGTGACTTTGAGGTTTTTCATAGGACCTCGCCTTTTTCTTTTCTTAGTGGTAGTGGGAGCATCCGTTGGTGGGGCATCCTCATTAACTAGTGGAATATCTTCAGCCATACGCTCGTATCTAACAATTTGGTCCTCTTCAGTGTCATAACTATGATGCTCATTATCCAAGGTCTCAAAATCTTGGGGACAATTTCGTCTCTGAAAAAATGCATTGTATATGAATACCTGAATGAGTATGAATAGAAATATATTAGAACATGGGAACGTAAATTCAATTCTAACAAATTCAACACAATAATATATACCAAATAGTGTTGTGTGCAAAGTTTCATGCAAAACAAACCAAGTTTGAGCTACTTTATGCGCGAAAGTGCCAAAAAAGCTTAAAAAACCTTAAAATCGCAACTCACCAAGTAATTTTAAGAATATGACTATGATTTACAATTCTAACCTCATCAACACAATAATATATACCAAATAGTGTTGTGTGCAAAGTTTCATGCAAAACAAACCAAGTTTGAGCTACTTTATGCGCGAAAGTGCCAAAAAAGCTTTAAAAACCTTAAAAATCATACCTTGTGAATCACTTAATTCAAATGTATTCCTTCCGTGTGATCTACACGCATATAACCAACATCTACATCATGTTGATCCACTGATTGGATTGATAAAGGGCGGGGAGTGTTTAAAAGCTTCATATTCTTCCTCATCCTCAACATCACCTAACTGAGGATACTTCTTTTCTCCGGTACAACAATAGACCATTTTTTATAAACGGGTCTACAATGTAGAAAATACTTGCTTGACTTGTGTGGCTAGTATGAATGGCTCCACACTATCACGCAAACGAGCTAAGTCTACAAGAATGAATCCACAAGGGTCGTTATTTTTTATTCATCGTCGATTATTATCTACCCACTTACATTTGAAAAGACCAATAGTGAAAGTAGAGTAGTCAAGCTCTCATATTTCATGTACCCGCCCGTAGTATACCAATTTAGCATCAACCGGCACTTAACCCCATGCGCTCGCATAAAATGCAGATGACGCCAAAATAGAAACCCCGCTATTCTGTAGATAAGATGACTTCTTATCTTGACCCTCAGTCCAAAATGTGAAGCCATTGACATCGTAACCCTCATATTTGTTGACATCATCACGAGGACCAAAAGCTAACCACTTAATAATTTCAGATACACCCTTGAGTTCTTCACTTATTACTCGATTATGAAACCAATCAATAAACGTCTTGTTATGCAACTGCATCAATCCCCTATCCCCTTTACAAGGATATTTTGCGCGCAATATATCTAAATGCTTATTCAAAAAAGGATGGACCTCAAGCCTTCCTTCATGTCGAGAGGTGGGAAGTCCAATAGGCTTTGTCATGGCCAAATACTCGGCTATAAAGTTACTAATTTCATCGCTCACAGTGCCTTGAATCATACTCCCCTCGGGTTGTGCTGGATTCCTTACCTTGTTTTGTAAAACACCCATGTGTCTTTCAAAAAGATAACACCACCTTAAAAAAACTGCACCCAAAAGCTTGATCTCACAAACGAGATGGACAATAAGATGAACCATTAGGTCAAAGAAAGAAAGTGAAAAATACATCTCAAACTTGCATAAAGTTATAATTACGTCAAATTGAAGAGCATCAAGTTTAAAGGGGTCAAGAACTTTTCTACAAATTGTGTTGAAGAACGAACATAGCTCGATAAGAACTTCTCTACTTTGGATAATGTGTAGCAAGCTGGAGGCAAATAAACTTTGTCATTACTCATCTTCTTCTTACCGCACTTTCTCTTGTTACTGCCACCAACTTCATCAGCTCTATTTCTTTTCTTACTCACCTTAACATGTGCCCACAACTCCGGACGAACACCCTTACATTCTAACCAATCTTGCACGTCCTTAACATCCTTTATCATACCCAGAATGTTCATGAGAGTCCCGAGTATGGCATCGCATACATTTTTCTCTATATGCATAACGTCAAGATAATGCCTAACCTGTAGATCTCTCCAATATGGAAGCTTCCCAAAGATTGATTCTTTTTTCCATAATCGTTCTTCACCCCCTTGCACTTGCCCTGTTTTACCAAATACAGTCTCAACTCCCTTTACCTGTTCATAAACCTCAAAACCGGTCAACGGTCGATGAGCTGCACGGTCCTCAACCTCCTCATTGAACATCTTCTTCTTCTTACGATATTGGTGATCTCGTGGGAGGAACTTTCGATGGTGCATGAATACGTGTTTGCACTTAGGAATCCACGTGGATTCCATGTCCTCGATACATATTGGGCATGCTTTCTTCCCTTTGTACTTATACCCCGATAAGTTGCCATATGCCGGAAAATCATTAACGGTTTCCGGTGCATAAAAGCATTGCACGCAAGGTGCACTCTTCATTAGCATATACATCAAACACGGAAATGCCTTCATCCCACATCTTTCTCAAATCCTCAACGAGAGGTGCAAGATATACATCTATGTCATTATCAGGTTGTTTAGGACCCGAGATAAGAAGCAAAAGCATAATGTACTTACGCTTCATACACAACCAAGGTGGCAAATTATAGATCACTAATAGTACCGGCCAAGTACTATGTTGAGAACTAAGATTGTCGAATGGGTTCATTCCATCCGTACACAGTCCGAGCCTTAAATTACGAACTTCATCCCCAAAAGTCTTATGCAACCTATCAATACTCTTCCACTCCGGAGAATCACATAGATGTGTGAGCAAATGACCTTTCTTCACCCTATCTGCATGCCACCTCAAATTGAACGCATCTTGCTTTATAGAAAACAAGCGCTTGAATCTAGGTATTATTGGAAGATACCACAATACCTTAGCCGGGGGCCTTTTAGCATCCCGAGCCCCTTTACGCTTGTAACGCGATAACCCACACCTAGGACACTCTTCTAAGTTCTCGTTTTCATTCCGATACAACACACAATCATTCGGACACGAATGAATCTTCTGGTACCCTAAGCCAAAAGGACACATGAGCTTTTTGGCATAATATGTTGACTTTGGAAGTTCATTTCCCTCGGTAAGCATCTCACCTACGCTTCTAATAACATTGTGAAACTAGCATCAATCCAATTGAACTTTGACTTAATGTTGAAAATTTTTGTCAATACTGCTGTTAGTTTGGTTAACTTTGTACATCCAGGGTACAAAGGCCTTTGAGAAGCCTCTGTCAACAAGTCAAAAACACGAGGACGTTTTCCTAACTCATCCTCGACTCCCTCCATCATCTCATCAACACTATCCACACCCTCATCGACATTCTCTTAATTTGTCTCATACCCATCAACACAATCTACTACATCCTCATTGATATCGGCCACATTATTGACATCCTCAACCACACTTTTTTCTTTGTAAACTCCCTCCTTACCATGCCAAACCCAAACATGATATTGACGCCTAAACCCACGTCGAAGTATGTGCTCCCTAAGGATATGAACACTATCTACCTTTATACATTGTCACAAGTGATACATGGGGCAATGAAAACCAACTTTCCCCGTCTTAACTTGATGTTCAATCGCAATACTACAAAATTCTAATACGACATCAATAAATTTTGATGATTCAATGCTTCCATACATCCAAGAACAATCTTTTGTCATCCTAAGTGTGATTAATTAATTCAAAACAAAATTAATACACAACTTTACAATATTAACGAACTCTAATTAACCACAAAATTAAATAATAATCATTCATTTAACCCTTATTTACAATATTAATAATAAACCATCATAATCTATAAATTGTTCAAAAAATATGTATATTCTAATAAGAAGATTGTTTTAACCTAAATTAACCCTAATAATAATAAATTTAACCATAAACAACCCTAATTAAACCTAATTTACAAACAATAAAAAAATTATGATAAATTTAAAACTTAAAAACCACAACTACATACACATTCATAAATAAAATGAAGAAATTACTTAAAAATATAACAAAAGATGAAATGTATGATAAATTTAAAACTTTAAAACAACAACTACATACACATTGATAAATTATGATAAATTTAATCCTAATTTAGAAAATCAAAATGAAAATTATACCTTGAATTTTTATGGGTTTTGAGTTGTGTACAACCGATACAATGAAAAAAAAAACAGTATAATAAAAACTAAGCCCTAAAACACAATTAATGAAGCTTGAACAACAATGGGTTTGAGAACTAAGCTTTAAAAAATTATACTTTGAAGAAGAGCAAGAACTAAGCCCAAATTTCGTGGGTTTTTCGTGGGTTTAAGAAGAGCAACAACACTGGGTTTTTCGTGGGGTATGTAAGTAGCAGATGATAAAGAAGAGCAAGAAGAGTAAGAATGATGAAGAAGAGAAAGAACTAAGATGATAAAGAAGAGCAAGAACTAAGATGATTGTAGCTTGAAGAAATAGTCGTGCGTTTGAAGGTTTGAAGAAGACAGCAGGTTTAATGAAACAGAAGAAAAGTTTTGCATTGTAACGTTAAAAGGCGCGTTTTTAAAAGGGTTAAATGTTGCGGGCAACCTTAAAACCGCAGCATTTGATGTGTCCAAATGGTTATATGCTGCAGGCACCATAAAAACCGCAGCATTGGTTGTCTATTTTTTATCTAATTCTTTTTCCTATTTATTGCTGCGTATATAAAAAATCGCAACAAATGATTAGCAGCAGATACGTTTTTTTCCACTAGTGATACCTGTAGGTAACTCTACTAACCAAATAGGGCAACCTGTTCATCACCCTTATACTTGGATCACAACAAACATAAGAGCTTCATTTCCCTCGTGTTACACTTTACGTGATTTAATATATTTTAATAATTAGTCGCGAGCACACAAAAATATAATCAAACATACATTATTTATTTTACTTTAGGATCATAAATTTTCCTAATAAATATATATCTCAAAAATATCCAACTGAAATCTCATTTTCCAAATCACCATTCTAATATCTATTGGTGGAAATAGGAATCAATATCATAAATATTTCTCTTTCAAATTCAATCACATTTAAAATCATTATTAAAATAATGATGTAATTTTTATCAAAATAATAATATTATAAATTAATTATGTAACAAAATAGTAGTAAATATTATTTTTAGAATAAAATGTAGAAAGTATAATATCATAAAAAATTACATTTTCCATCTAAACACATCAATTATCACTTAACACATAATACTAACGGGATAGCCCTAATAAGATGGACAATGAGAATTACCTTGTCACGCGATCCTAGATAAATGTACGCTCCTAATAATCTCTGTCTACGAATCCGCTGTCTACACGATAAAATAATATATCTCTAATTAAAACCCCCATCAACCCATTCAAAATTAAATAAATTAAAAAAGACTCTCGTTTTATATAATTTATTTAAAATTTGTAGTTTTAAAATGTAGTTAAAATTTTAAAGAGTAGAAGTAAGGATTTATAAAAAAAAAAAAAAGGAAAAGAAATTTTAAAAAAAATTAAGAGAATTGGCTTACACAGTCCCAACCCACGAAAAGAGATGAGGTGACGGAAAGAAGAGAGAGAAGGAGAAAGGATGTAGGAAGAAGGGCTGGCTGCCAGCTGGCGGTGGCTTCGGTGGCTGCCATCGCACGCCGGTGGAATCCCAGTGACCGTCGATAGGGCTGCACACGGTCCGGTCTGGTCTGGTTTGACAGAAAAATCAGACCAGACCAGAAATTCCGGTCTGGAAATTTTTCAGACCAGACCAGACCAGTCAAAAGACCAGACCGAACCAGACCAGACCGTTCTAAAACGGTCTGGTCTGGTCTGGTCTACAGTTTTTTTTACTGGTTCTATCAAAATTTATTAAAGGTATTAAAAATAAAGTTAAAATATACCTTAAATTCGTCCTATCAAAATTTATTACTGGTTCTGGCACCTTTGTTCAAGAAGTACCATTAGGGTCAGAGACAGTTTAAAGGTCTTTCTAATTTTGGAAGATACGCCTCTTTTAGGATTTGACTCCTGCGAAACATCAAACCTAGAAAAATACAATTATTAGGTATAAATTATTAAACATATAATTATAAATAAATTTATTTATTAAAATTAACTTACTGTTTTTTTATTGGGAGCCATGGTAGTAATGGCCAACTATCCCCCGAAATATCCCAAGAAGTATGTTGTGTCTAAGTAGGCAATTGATGAGTTTCAGCATCCATATTTTCAAAACCCGACCCAGCGGAAATATTCATTTTATTGCGACATCTATTTGGGATACGAGGGGGGGAGGGGTGAATTTGAGAAGGCATCTAAGAGGGCCTTTGATGGTTTATCTGGGAGAAGTAATAAGGCTGGTAGGGATATTATTGAATGTTTTGATAATCCCTTACCGGTAGGGTAACATTTGGATTGTGGGTGGACATTACCATAGTAACTTCGTTGTTGGTAACAACAATCACTAGGTGCTTCGTTAAGATTTACATCATTTAAATCGAAACCAAAGAAGTCAAAAAATTATCAGTGTTGGATTCGTCGTTTTGGTTGTTTGGATTGTTAGACATTTGATTGTAGGAGATTTACTAATATGAACAAAAACAACAACAAAAACAGTTACATTACACTAGTGTGTTTTTAAGCTCAAATGCAACAAATTAACAAAAGTAACGACAAAAAAAACAGCCTAAAACCTCCTTAACAGCAACAAAATTTTTGAAAACATCATCAAAATAAGCTGCCCATTTTCTAAAAACAGCAACAATTTTTTTAAAAAAAATACGAATTAAGAAAAACAGCTACAAAAAAACAACTACCGTAATTTTGAAAAAAAACATGAAAAAACAGCCAACAAGTTTGGTAAAAATCATTAGAAAACCCTAATTTCAAACGAAATACATCAAAAAACAACAAAAACACAACTTATTTTCGAAAAAAAACAGCCTATTTTTGAAAAAAAAAATCAAAAAAACATGAACAAAAGCAACTAACTTCAACATGCATGAAGAATTTTAAACATAAACATACATTTTATATCAAATCTACAAAAACATGAACAATGCATGTACAAATATACATAAAAAAAAATAAATTAATTAAATTGTATGTAATATCACTACAACAAAAGATAAGAGAATACCTGTGAGGGAGAAGAATAAGACCACCGGATATTATAAAGCCTACTGGAAAAATAAAAAGCCCACCGAAAATTATAAAGCCCACCGGATAAATATACTAAAATCCACCGGAATATAAGTGAGAAAGAAGTAGAAGGAGTGGAGAGAAGGAGAAGAAATAGTTAGAAACATGTTAGAGAGTTGAATGTAAAAATTTTAAATAGTTTGAAAATTGAATTAAAGAGGAAGTAAAAGGGTTTGGATGAATTTGAAAATGTTTGAAACGAGCCACGAAATATAAAACTTGTTAAATTGCTCAGCGACAAAGCTCTTTGTCGCCATCTTTGTTGCTAAGGGTATGTTTGAATGGAGGGAAATAAAAGGAAAAGGAGAGAGATTTGGAGGAAGGAAGAATCCCTTATATGAATAGCAAAATTGGAGGGAAAGGATTTGCAAGGGAGGGAATTAAAAGGATTTGATGGATACTTTTTGTCAATGTTCCTTTCCCTTCATTCCCTCCTATACAAATAAGAGTTATTTCCCTTTCATTTCTCTTCTCTTCCTTTTTCTTCCCCTTCCCTCTTCTTTTGTCTCTAAAATTGTTATCCAAACATAGTGCAAAGGACTAGTCAAACTTACTTTTCACCTAGTCTGACAAAACATGTACATTAAATAAAATAAACAATAAATTAGCTTTAGCGATAAAGACTTTGTCGCCTAGTTTGTCGCTAAAGTGTGTACGTACATCCTTGTCAGTGTGCTTTTTCAAATGGGGTGTGCTTTTTTAGTAGGCTTTTTCAGTGTAATGTCACATCTTACTATGTAGCCTTGATAGTGACAATGTGTTTTATCGCTAAAGTGAAATTCATATTCATCACATTTATTAGCCGATTCCTTTGTTTAATATAATCTAAATATTTATAAAATTAGTAATAATAATTAAATCGTACAAATAATGATAATTAAATTATTGAAATATTATTTAAAATAGTTTAACATTAAATTAGCACGATATTTAAAGCCCATTCTTTTATGATTATTCTAAGATTTTAATTAACACAACTATTTAATATATTTAAAAATATTATTCAATTTAAATATAAATGCAATATTCTAAATACTAATATCAGGAAAACAAATGAAATATTTTTGGTGTTCAAAAAGAAAGTAATCCATATATGAAAATAAATATTCGTACGAGTGATTCGACATCGATGAGTACAAATACAATAATTTCACAAAACACAGAGGAAATACAGATACTACTAATAGTTTACATCCTCTTAACCAAATCACTAAAATATTATGCTTCATCGTTTTGCTAATCACCACACAATATGAGATCAACATCATGATCTTCCTCGGGAATTGTTTTAGATAGTTCTAGCTCATCATCGCACTCAATAAACTGTCCAGAAGGATCGCGCAGTGGTGACTCCATATTATCTTCATAAGAAACCTGAAATTATATGCTTTGTTCCTCTTTAAACGCGCTATCATCAATGTCATTGGCTTGTGCAACACTAACTTGATATTTCATTGGCTTCACTTTGCACACAGCTCGCCAATCTTGTAAATCTCATCTTAAACTTGGATACGACATGTAATATACTTGAGTAGCTTGACTACCACGTACAAATGAGCCATACATTCCATATGACCGATTGATGTGAAAGTCTACTATCTAATAGTGTTCGTGAACACATGTGCCGTGTCCACGTCCATGACGAGTCGGATCATACCAGTGGCATTTGAATAAGTTTACTCTCTTGATTGGCATTGCCGGATATTCAAGCTCTATAATCTCTTCAAGCCGATCATAGAAGTCATCTTTGTCTTGACTTTCATCAGCTGCTTCGACACACACTCTGCTATTATCTGCAACTTTTCTTGTAGAATGTGTGTTAGTGTGAAACTTGTATCCATTAACATGACAAATTTTATATGTTTTAGCATATTTCAAAGGTCCTTATGCCATATTTTTTTTCAGTATTTGACCATTCAAAGTATAGGAAGATAGCCAACTCTAGCCAGTAGAAAAAAAGGTAATTAAGTTATATGAAATTAATGTAGTAATGTGATTAGTTAAAACAAATTAAACTTACATATCTTTGAAGAATATTGGAAATTATTGTTCGAGTAAAGCATCATAGTGTTGACGTGGCATTGAAGGCATATTCGAATGAAGCTGGCTTTGTGAACCTTCTCAGGTAGGGTTCAACTTCAGATTAATTCATCAAAACATACCAGTGCGCAATTTTAAGATCATTGAGATCTAAAAATTTACTTTTACCCCTCCCATGAAATCTTACAGGGTGCGTGAAGGTTCTTCAGTAAGATATTGATTGCACATTGATGCTTCAACATGGGATTTGTTTCCCACGTTGAGTTTCAGATGTCGTACGTACCTACATGTATAAACAATAGATATCAAATAAATAAATAAAAACATTAACAATAAGTGGGTGACGTGCACATACCTTTCGAACTGGTACATCGATGAACTGCTCCATGCAGTCAAAGAACGATGAGGGGAAGATGTTCTCCGGTTTGCACAGTATAACTCATATTTCAACCTCTAATTTTCGCATGTCTGTCATTTTGAGTTTTGGAGAAGTAAACATTTTGAAAAACAAGCTTTGCTTAGTTATAGCTTTCCTAACAGGTACAGGGAGCAAGTCACGAAAAGCAATTGGAATTAAGTGTTGCATGAAAAAATGACAAACGTGGCTTTTCATCCCGAATATAGAATGTTTGGTCAAGTCAGTGTTCATTGCAAGGTCGGAAACATAACCCTCTAGAAACCTCAATGTCTTAAGCTACTCAAGAAGAGCATAAATTTGTCTATTATCAAGGGTATATGATGCCATAGGGATTTCATTCCCCACTGGATGCAACAAACTTCTAATGCCAAGGTCTTATATCTGTACGTGCCCCAATATGATCCTTGGTTCCTTTTTCAATACGCATCATTGTATTAAATATACTATCAAAAAAAGTACTTTTCAATGTGCATCACATCAAGACCGGTGCAACTATATAGGGCATGATCCTCCTCTTGAACCCTTGCCATAAAATTAACCATGTCCTGTCTGAATGGATGACGGTCAAGCAAAAATATTTAGTTACTGTCAAACCAACACATCTTCCTACTATTTCTTAGATAAAAAGCCTTTGAATCAGACTTGCAATGAGGACTTGCATTTTTACCGTGGGTACTCCCATCCAAATAACATCGAATATGCCGGAATGTCACTGATTTTCCACATCATTGCCGCTCTAAGACAAAAAATATGTCCGGTGTACACATTATAGGTCAAGATGTCGTCGTTCCACAACATCTGATGTTCTTTAATCAAAGGCTGTAGGTAAATGTCGATCTTCTTCTTTGGATTGTTAGGCCCAGGCGCAATGAATATGAAGAACATGTACAGTGTCTTCATGCACATCCACGGAGGAAGGTTGTAAGGCGTTAAAATCACTGACCATGATGAATACTACCTTCTCGAGCTTCCAAAAGGGTTGA
>NC_080051.1:13501946-13519446 GCF_026212465.1 Amaranthus tricolor
TTGGTAACACTAAGTATCTTACTAATTTAAATTGTTTAGTTTTAAGATTATTTAAACACATAAGCAATGAACTTCTATGAATTGATTTGAATGATCTGATTATGCTTATGTTGTTTTTAATAATTCTAAACATTAGAGTAATCTGTTTTGTTATATATGCTTGGTAAATTGTATTGTAATGAATTGATTTGCTAAGTTATATAGAGTAGCTTTAATCTCTGGCATGCTCTAAGACATTAGTTTTACTCTCTTTTTGTTTAAGGTTGTTTAAAAGTTTGTCATCATCAAAAAGGGGGAATTTGTTGGCTCTCTTAGGTTTTGATGATGACTACACTTTATATAAACAAATGTATTTTAGAGATTGTATGCAGGTTGATATCCGGTCTTGACAGGATCATTGATAGTGCCTATGACTTAGTCTATGAACGATGTATATGTCAAATGTATCCAAGGAAGTTAGATAAGGAAAATCGCTTAGGATGTCAAATGTAGACAGGAGGTCTACTGTTCCCAAGTTTGATGATCTGATATTACAGGAAAATGGAGAAAGTGCTCTTTTCCAAGATTGGAGTCTGGAGAATTTACATCAGCTGGAAAATTCTGTTAATTGTATTTTTTGATTTTTTAGTGATCTATTAGTTAAAATTAATTTGTTGCATTATTTAATTAACAAGTTAATTGGCAAAATATTTTTTAAACCACCTTAAAAATAACCGTACACTTTCTAAGATTAGAAAAATCTCTCATTATTTTTCTCCTTAAAAATAGGCTTGTATTTTGGATCTAATTGAGAGAAAAACTACTTTGCCTATTCTTAGTAAAAATAAACTATGACCTTTTTCTTGAACATCAAGCTTCCACTTATTTCTCTTTTATTTATAAGAATATGGATAGAAGGATTAACCGCGGGTTTTTCCTCTTGAGAGTTAAGATCCACTTAATTCTCCTTAATCTAATGGGTAGTAATTTCCTTTTTACTAGCAAAGCTAGAGATTTGGAGAAGCTTCGAGTGAAGCAGGAGAAAGAGAAAGAGAAGTTGGCCTAGTTATGTGTATTTGTTTTATGTAATTGTAACTAATTGCCTAAAACATATGGGAGAGTTTTGAAATCCCGAGGGGTCGTGGTTTTTCCTTCTATTTAGGCCTAGAAGGTTTCCACGTAAAATTGTGTTATCTCTTTTACTTTTTCGCTTTAAATTTAAGTTTTAATTCCACAATCTAATTCCACAAAAACAGGGCTAAAATACTTAAACTTATTAAAATAACAATTCACGCCCCCTCCTCTTGTTGTCGTTCACCATCTCTAACAGTTTCTACACATTCATAACTACTTGAAGTACAACATGACAAAAATTAAGCTAAACTCGGTGAAGTTCGATCGGAACACAAATTTCAGGTTATGGATTGTAAAAATGAAATCAACATTATAACCGTTCATAATAAGTCTACTCGAATACAAGTACCATAAGATAACATCTGAGTTGTTAATCATAATTGATAATGGAAAATGATTAAGTAAAAGTTTTGAAACTAAAATCAATGAAAAGAGGGATTAAGTTTTGGTTAGATGATCAGTGCATATTTTTTATTGCCAGTAACTTTTGAGCTTAAGTCCCTCAGGTCTCTGACCGAAAACGTACGTGCTGGAGTTTGTGAGGATTTGCGACTCAGATCGTTGGTGATGGCGATTCGGGTTCCGGTGGCCTTTTAAATGTTTGAGAAAAGAGATTGAAGAGCATATTGAATTAAAATAGCACAAAAATGAAGACCTGTTGTGATGGAAATCGTCGGTATGGAGATCGAAGACCTGTCGGTTGCCGATGACGGAGTTCGAAGGAAAAAAGTTTAGGTGTGGAAAGGGAGAAGAAGAGAACAGAAAAGTTATTTTAGTGAGAGAGAAAATCACCATCATCATCATCCTACCCAGTATATCCCGCTCAAAGAAAAAACTATGGATAGGATCTGGGGAGGGAAGAACGGCGACAAGTCATACCCATAAAGGAGAGCGCGGCCAAAGAAGTCACCCGGCTCAAGAAAGCTACGGAGACGTAACTACACGAAAAAGATAAATTAAAGGCCTATAAATAGAATAAATAAGTAGACCCACCTACAAAAATAAAATGGAACAAAAAAAAACTAATAAAAGAAGCGAGAGGAGCAAGATGACAAGAACATAAAAAGGTAATCTACGAGGACATCAATAGTCTAAAATGGATATGCCGCCTCCAACTACCCCTATCCCTAGTCAGGCCCTCGGAGTGGTTTAATGAACATAAGTCAACTTTTATTTGCTCATCCGAAGTTCTCTTGGGTCTCCCTCGACTCCTCTTACCCTCTACTATAATGCTTTCTACTCTCCTCATAGGGGCGGCGAGATTCTTTCTCTGCACATGTCCAAACCATCTCAATCTATTTTCGCTCATTTTTCTAGAAATAGGGGCTACCCCTAGTTTGTCCCTAAACTCTTGGTTCCTAATTCGATCCACCAATGTGTGCCCACACATCCACCTCAGTATACGCATTTCTGAAACTTTCATCTTATGTTCAAAAATCTTCTTTACAGGCCAACATTTGGTTCCATATAGCAGAGCAGGTCTGATTGACGTCCGGTAGAATTTTCCTTTTAACTTGCTTGGAAATAACCTATCACATAACAACGCGGTGGCTGCTCGCCACTTGATCCAACCCTCTTGTATACAATGATTTACATCTCCGTCAATCTCTCCATCCCTTTGAATGATTGATCCCAAATACTTGTACTTGGTCGTACATTTAATAGCTACTTCACCAATGGACACCTATGGTTCATCTACCAATGCTGTCTCACTAAAGTCACAGCGCAAATACTCGGTCTTCATACGACTAATACGCAACCCTTTACTTTCTAAAGCTTCCCTCCACTCATCCAATTTATTACTAACCTCCTCTCTAGTTTCTGCTACCAACACTATGTAGTCAGCGAATAGCATGCACCACGGTACCGTCTCCCATAGAGATTGAGAAATCTCCTCCAAAATGACAGTATAAATGAAAGGGCTTAGAGTTGATCCCTAATGTAACCCAACTTTAACCGGGAAAGGCTCTATTATCCCTACTGGTGTTTGAATGTTCGTCGACACTCTATCGTACATATCCCGTATAGCCTCAATGTACCCTGAAGAAATACCTCTAGCCTTGAGGCTATCCTAGATAACGCGTCGTGGTATGCTATCATACGCTTTCTCCAAGTCAATGTACACCATATGCAAATCCTTCTTTCGCTTCCTATATTTCTCCATCAGTCTCCTCAAAACATGAATTGCCTCAATGGTTGACCTTCCTGGCATAAAACTGAATTGGTTCTCTCTAATCACCGTTTCCTGTCTAATTCTCCTCTCTATCACTCTTTCCCACAACTATATTGTGTGACTTAAATTTGGTTTTAATTAATTAATTTAGGTTTTAATTAATTTAGATTTTAAAATCAGAATGATGGTTTTAATTAATTTAGGTTTTAGAAATAAGTATAGGGAATCTAATAATTTATTGATAAAAATGTCATGCGACATCTAAAATAAAGTAACAATCAATCAAATAGAAAACAATTTTAATCATGAATTCTATTAATTCTATTATATAAAAGTATAAGGCAGTTTGATTGTGAGCATGATATTTGTCTTTTTTTCATTGGACGCTATTAATGGAATTTGACTACTTGACATTTCTTTTTAGATTTACCAAATTTATAAATTTGTTTTTTGGAAAAATTTATACATTGATGAATGCAATAAATTACAATTATTCCAATTATACTATTATATATAAATGTTCTGTTTAAAAAATTATACTAGGAAATATATGATGTGTTGTGTAGAAAACTATATATAGTCTGATAAACTATCTAAATTACACTGTTATATATATATAATGTACTGTTTATAAAAGTACACTGCAAAATGTATGATGTACTATGTAGAAAATTACACTATTATATATAAATATATTATTTAAAAATTATACTAGGAAATATATGATGTATTGTGTAGAAAACTATATATATTGTCTGATAAATTATCGAAATTGCATTGTAATATATATAATGTACTGTTTAAGAAAGTATACTGCAAATGTATGATGTACTATGTAGAAAATTATATTGCATAATAAATTACATTTATTTCAATTATATTGCAGTTTAGGAAATTACTGAAAGTATATAATTGCCCTTTTTTTCCATCTATTGTTCTTTGAAATTGAAATGACATAAAATTTATTTAATAGATCATTAAAATCAATCATTTACATTGTTAAACTACCACAATTACAATTTTAATTTTAGGAAAAATGTCAAGAATATTGAACCGAATGGCAATATGACAACAAATATATTAATGCAAAAAAGTAGCTAATTATAATCAGTCTGTATGCAATCAGACTATCTCAGCTACCAAATATAGTGCAATTAAAATCAATCAACTAAAAACATTGTGTAACTTTCGATAATACAATTATTCCTTTTAAAAATGTATTAACACTTTAATGATAAAAATTACAATATAAATAGTCTAAAACTTAATATTTTTATTAGTCTAAGATTTTATTAAAATATTAACGTATTTGAAAATTTGTGCATTGCACGGGTTTTTATCCTAGTTAAACATAATTCTATAAAGAAAAAGTCACAATCATTATAAATATTGATTATACAATAGAGTAACAATCAATCAAAATAAGTATAGTGGTTAATGATAACTTTTTCCCTCCAAACTCAATTCTACTTTTGATAGTACACATTATAGCTATTCATATTCTAATTTTTGTTTCTTTATAATTTTTTTAATATAAATATTGATTCATACATTTTGTGTGTTGGTAAGTTGAAACAATAAATTACTTCTTTTATCCATTATGACCATTTGAATATTAAATGACGTTATAATAAAATTACTCTCCATTGTACCTAATCAATTTAACTTTTATTTTTTTAATATTAAATATTTTAATTTTTTTTGAAAGAAAAATATTTTATTTTAAAATGCAATATAAAAACTCTATTGAAATTTTTTTACAACATATATGTTAAGAATTAAGAAAAATTATAAGAAACTACCTAATTTATAGGTCTATTTGCAAAAAAACTATCTTATCTATTTTTTTTTTTTTTGTTAAAAAACTACCTAATATGATATATTTCTCTGCAAATGACTACCACTTAACGGAAAACGTTAGTTGACCGTTAAGTTTAAGGGTTTGACCAATTTGAGAGGTTAAGTTGTCTATATGGCGGTATCTCATTAGTCCTCGTATTTTTAAATAATTTAAAATTTAAACACATAAATTAACAAAATAAAATAAAAGATATTTGACGTCATTTTTACCTATTATAACTATTTTTTCAGAAAACGAACGTCGCAATTACCCTTATGGGCTAACTCTTTCGAAATTCCGGTCGAAACAAATACTTATTCTCTTATTTTTCTATACGTAAACCAAAAAAGATATGTGTCATCATTTTTACCCATCATAACGATTTTTTTTCAAAAAATAGACGTCGCGATTATCCTTATGGGATAACTCTTTTGAAAATCCGGTCGAAACAAGTACCTATTCGCCTATTTCTCGACACATAAACCGAAAAAGAAATTTAACTTCATTTTTACCCTTATGGGATAACTCTTTTGAAAATCCGGTCGGAACACCCTTATGAGTAATCGCGAATATGCTGCTTCGAAAAATTAAATAGGCGAATAAGTACTTGTTTCGACCAGATTTTCGAAAGATTTATCCCATAAGGGTAATAACAACGTCCGTTTTTTAGAAAAAAAAATCGTTATGATGGGTAAAAATGGCGTCAAATATCTTTTATTTTTTTATTTTGTTAAATTATGTGTTTTAATTTTAATTATTTAAAAAATGAGGACAAATGAAATACTGTCACATAGACAACTTAACCTCTCAAATTGTTCAAATCCTCAAACTTAACGGTTTTTTGCCAAAAAAAAATACATAAGGTAGTTTTTTTTGCAAATAGAACACTAAAATCCAATTATTTATGAAAAAAATATAAAGATTTGTTCTATGTTATTTATAAAAAAGCTATAAAGAGTAGAAGTAGGGGAGAGTAATCTTTAATTAATTTAATTAATAATTTTTATGTTTATTTTTTTAATATATAATGTTGTTTTATTCCGTAAAACAAAAGTGTAAGTTTATTTCTTACTATATGTTTATAATATATTAGATGTTTATCATTATAAATTTTATTTTCTACACTTCCGAAACTTATAAATTATCGTTTTTTGTTTCCGTTTCTATTTTTCATATCATATTTCGTTTCATGCATTATTGTTTTAGATAGTTATTTATTATATGATCAATAAGTGTTTATGCATTGTTTATTTGGTTTTTATAGCTTATATAGTAAGTATACATTTGTTATATAGTAAATGTTTTATCTTTTCAAAGAAGGTATTTTTTAAATTGTTGATACATTATGTCAACATAACTAGGTATCTACTATTGATACATTATTTTTATATCTAGAAGTCTATGCAATTCACGGAATTTAATATGGAGATATATAAGTTAAATTTTCAAAGAATGATGCAAGAAAAATATACTCTTTTATTTATAAAAGGTATATAAATTATGTATTTTGATGAAGTGATTTCTTTGGATAACAATTTAACTTACTAAAACATTTAAACTAATTTAACTCTAAAATTATACTAAAATATATTTTTTATGGTCTCTTTCATCAAATAAAATAAACAAACTATTCATGAATAAATTACGCTCATTTTCAGTCGCTTCAAATAAGTTATTTGATTTTAATTTTAACCTAATTAAAAGTTAACCCATTAAAACATCATTTAATAACTAGATTAATGTATTTTTAAAATATTTCCTTACTTACATATAAAATGTTTTATCGAAACAATTAAACGCTTCAAAATTTTTATTTAATTAATTAACTATAATACTATAATTTTTTTCTTAAATGCAGATTAATTATAATAATTATTAATTTTTTTTCTTAAATACAAAATTGTAATTGAAAAAATTATTTAAAATTGGTATATATAAAAGGATTTGTCATACTTATTGTAGTTAACAAGTTGTCATTGACTGATTTTAAAAATTAATTTATTTATTTCCATTATTACTTTACCAAAATTGCGTGTGGCTCAATGGATAGAGCATCTGCATGTAGGTCAAACATGTGCCAGGTATCAATTGGGGGTTTCTTGTTTGCTCGCATCTCTCTTTACTCTCTCTTTGAGGGAACAGGTATGATTTGTCCACCCCCCATCCAAATCCTGCCTTGTGTGACATATTGGGAATGTTCTTTATATTTATTTCCATTAATACTTTGAGATTTAATATTATAAACAGATATGATTAAATTGTGTAAATATTTAATTGATATAATCATGAACTATTTCCTACATAAAAGAATTGAAATATAGACTTTTTCAATCTACTCAAAAAATGACAAATGGTACAGTAATCCTAAGTGTGTTACTTGTTATTATACATCGAAATTAATAGATAGATTGTAAGATTATATGCTTAGTCGAAAGTTACGTATCCATTATTTATATCATTTCTTCCCTAATAATTTTCCTTTGAGTTCTTAGATCTTGACGAAATGTTTTTAAATTTATTGAGAATGAATTAAAATTAGATTATGTTGACATTATAAAAGAGTAGTTACAATGTTAGATTTTTAGGTAAGATTGAAAGTTGTGTTGTATGGGAAGGTTAAACGATTGTTTTGAACCGTGCCTAACAAATGTGATTACATCCCTTTTTTTAGTTATTAATTGTTATTGGGTTGGTCCTGAAAAGTCATTTCTATTAGATACGATTTCTCAAAAGAATAGTTAAATGTTTAACATTTTACATGTCATTTTGAAAATTATAATTGATACTTTAGATATTAAACACATAATTTTTTTTTTATTTTGGACTCCTAATATGAACCCACGTGAGGTCTCATACATACAATAGTTGCTCGTGTTCCACAAAGCTTTAAAGACCGAGCTACTCGCCAACTCAAGTCTAAGCTAACTAGCAAAAATTAAGGATGAAAGTTATTTAGATAAAAATCGTATACAAATTAATTCATATTAAATAATATATGGTTAGGAATTTTTATTAATTGGTACAAATTTGAATTTTAATAGGTATAAGACTATTAAAGACCAACGATTGAAATTCCGATTCAAATTAAGAATTTTAATCAACAATTCAAATTTCATTTTTTTCATTGCTACTTTGGCTATTATGACTTTTAATTTTTTATTTTTTATTTTGATTTTCAAATTCAATTTGCAGTTTAGATTTATCTTTGGATTGAAAAGTAAAAAATCGCATTAAGTTTGATTTGATATGATTTAACGAAATAATTAAACCGCAAACTGAACTTTCACCCCAATTAAAAATGCACCTTTTACTCTTACCAACCGTCAACATAGAAGTGCAAAACACAATCAATCAATCCACAAACATACTTATATTGAATCAACATGGATCGAACAGCCCAATACAAGTAGCAAACCCATTTAATCCTTCGCTGTTGAGTTTCGTAAATTATAATCAGCCAATACGACAGTTCAGCGTTAACACACGAACACAACACACGAACACCAATATTTTAAAAATCATAATCATCTCAGAGCACAGATTCCCCAAAACGAGATGCACTTGTATACGTAGGGTCTCTCGGGAGATGAGTTTAGAGCACCAAGTAACAGGATATACTATGACATACAGTGCTGTTTTACAAAAGCTAAGACACTTACAATCATGTTTCAGGCTTTTAAACCAAGGACAGGAGTCGGAACAATGTGCATATCTAACCAAGTAGAGAAACCTAGCACAAAATTAATCGTCAATGCATGGTACTCCCAAGCATAGGATTGAACATGTAAGGGCAGGTAGCTGGCGCTTCTTCGTAAGATTATAAATGTATAACAATGAGGAATTGTGTTAGACCAAGTCGTCCCTCTACTTTAAGGTAATTTGTGCTATATTGTGTAGAACATTAATATACAATGTGGCTGGGACTGAAAAGCACCAACCAATACATAGTTAAATTGATGATCAACAACGTTCTCCCGCAACACCTCAAAGACACCAAATTCAAGAAAATTTGAGACAGGAATACACCTGGGAGAGATGAACAGGATCACACCAACATGCACTCTGCACCAAAGCTACTTTTTTGCTCGATGAGTCAAGCACATTAACACCAAAGGTTGCGCAAGTTAGAACTCCAAAACCTCTTCTAGGTGGGAGCCACTCCTGGCACAGCGGAATGGAATAGAACGGAGACGAGCACGATAACACAAAATTGCAAGTACATGCATGGAGTAGCAATGTTCAAGATAAAATTTGTAAGGCGGCAAGGAAGATTGGGTACATGTAAAAGAATAGAAAGTTTGTGCTATACTGACTAGTTGTACTCCTGTAAGATGCTTCCATACAAAACTTGACCAAAAGACAAAGATGAATAAAGCGACCCATCGCACAAAAAAGAAGAAAACCAATGAGCTAAACTGTGTAAAATTAATTGAAATTGTGGAGGTCATGAAAATACTGCGAGCTGAATTTGTGAATCATGCTATTTAGTTCAAAATTATCACTCTTCTGAAGATAGTGTGAGCTTGTGTGTGATACAAGGAATTTCCAATGAAAACACATGCTTAGGTAAATACATAAGCAACTCCACATAAACAACATAGACCAAAATTAGAGATCCTTAATTTGGAGACCCTTGTGTGGTCTGATTAGACCATCCACATGCTCAGAACCAATTCTGCATGATCACTCAATATACCTCCCAAGTCCCAACCTTCACTTCATTCAAATTTATCAGAACAATAGTTTCATAAACAAATTATAATAAAATAATCAAAATTTTCAACATTAAATTAGATTAAAACCAAACATTAAATTAGATTAAAACCAATTCATTTATTAGAAAATTATTAAACACATCATCATATGTTTTTCATTGTTTTTTCTACTATATAGAAATAAATATAAATTTCAAACACAAAATAATCATTCCCACATAGTTCTTAAATATTATTCCATGATCACTAATCAGAGCAAGCAACAAAACTATAATAAAAAGAAATGTAAACTAAATTTGAGGCCTTATAGAAGTCCTACACCATCACTCACTCACTCACTCAGAGCGAGTAGCATACCTCTCGACCTTCTCATCATTCAAGTTAATCCCAACCATAGCTTCCCCTAATCCACAACTAACCTCAGCCAGCATCTCTGGGTCACTATAATGTGTAACCGCCCGCACAATTGCTCTTGCCCTTCTACTAGGATCCCCACTTTTAAACACACCCGACCCGACAAACACTCCATCACAGCCCAATTGCATCATCAATGCCGCATCGGCTGGTGTTGCCACCCCACCAGCAGCAAAATGCACAACAGGAAGCCTACCAAGTTGCTTAGTTTGCATCACTAAATCATAAGGAGCAGAAATATTTTTAGCAAATGTAAAAACTTCATCATCATCCATGTTACGAAGAACCCGAATATCACCCATTACAGATCTTACATGTCTTACTGCTTCAATTATATTACCCGTGCCTGCTTCACCCTTGGTCCGAATCATAGCAGCCCCTTCTCGGATCCTTCTTAATGCTTCACCCAAATTCCTACATCCACAAACAAACGGAATCTGAAAATTATGTTTATTAATATGATTCTCATCATCAGCTAAGGTTAAAACCTCGGATTCATCAACATAATCAACCCCAATTGCTTCAAGTATTTGGGCTTCAACAAAATGGCCAATTCGGGCTTTCGCCATAACGGGAATGGTAACAGCCCGTTTGATTTCTTTGATTAGTTGCGGGTCAGACATACGGGCAACACCGCCTTGAGCACGGATATCCGCTGGAACACGTTCAAGTGCCATAACAGCACATGCACCAGCTTCTTCAGCGATTCGGGCTTGTTCTGCGTTGACAACATCCATGATAACTCCGCCCCGAAGCATTTGGGCAAGACCTACTTTGACGGAAAATGGGGATTTGGTATTTGTTGTGGTTTCCGTAATAGCCCCGTTTCCATAAAGGGTTACGACGCCGCTTCCTGACATAACTGTTTGGTTTGGAAGATGAGGAATAAGAGATTTAAGGGTTTTGAAGGAAGAAGAAGATGGATTAATTGAATTCAATATGGGATTTTATGGGTGGATGGGATTTTTTTGGGAAAAGGCGATTACAGAGAGGATTGCGATAGCCAAGAATTTGTCGAGGAGGAGGTATGTTCGTCGGTATGTTGGTACTTGTTTGTGGTGATTTTGTTTGGAAAATGCCAATAGGGTGTGTGTTTAATACTTCCTCCATTTCATAATACCCGCTACATGTTTTTTTTGACAATTTCATATTACTTGCTACATTTTCGTTTTTAGTAATAAAACAATCATTTAAAGTTCTACTTACCCCTATTTTTATCCTACTTTATACTCTATACTCTATAATAAAATACTATACAATACTCTATAAAGTAACCTAACAACCTATTTTTCCTTTTTCTTTTTCAATTAACAATAATAAAATATTATACTTTATGAAGTAAACAATCAGCTACAGTGTAGGTCAATCACTTTTCTTAATTCCCGTACTCATGCAAATGTAGCAACTAAAACGGAACGGAGGAAGTATGTTTAGATTTGATTTGAATCTCCTAAGGTTTTATTTAATTGAATATAATCTGGTTTGATCTAATTTAATCATTCTTATATGATTTGATCTCGTCATGTCATGTTAGGTCTGATCTATATGATTTCATATTGTTACTGCTATGATATCTCAAAAAAAATAGTTAATGCTATTATAATCTATAACTAATACTAAAAGAAAATACGACTGATATCATCACCTTTAAAAATGTTTACGTGTCGCTTCCTCATCTAAATTTTTCTTCTAAAATTAAATGATGATGTCATTGTTATTAATTATTATAATTATCTTTAACTTACTACTTTCGTATTTTGAGTATATTATTATTCTTATTAATTATTTTTTTTTATTTTTTAGGTCAAATTTAATGCATTAGAAAACTATGTATTATATTTTATTTATTTCAATTATTTATAAAATATTTTCAATTTTATTGGATATTTTGAGATGGTTAAAACATAATATACTTTTATTTCAATTATTTATAAAATATTTTCAATTTTATTGGATATGTTGAGATGGTTAAAACATAATATACTTTAAATATAATTTCTTTTTGTTATTTATACTCTTTGTTTACATAAATTCAATGATTAATTCTAATATGATTTAGGTTGTGACTATCTTTATATAAGTCACTTATATTTTTATGAGAAAAAATTATTTTTGTCGTTTAAACTAATAAAATAATTTTACATATTTTTATGTATTTATATATGATTTTAAACTGTTTTATTAATAGTAATAATATTTTATAATTCTATAAACTAATGTAATAGTTATTTTTATTAGAAAAAATTATTATGTTATTTATTATTAAAAAAACTCATAATTTCGTATTGTACCCAGGGTATGAACCATTTGCTCTTTTATTCAAAATAAAAAATATAAATATAAATATTATTATAGTGCACACAATGCAAAATATGATATAATGTACGTAATGTATACAACTGTTTAAAATGAAGCGAAATATAACTATAATGTACAATTTACTTTTAAAATTTTAATTTCTTAATTTATACAAATATGTCAGAAATTTTGATAAAGCCATGCATCGCACAGGGACTATCTAGTATTTTTATTAATGATAATACTCCCTCTTGTTCACTTTAAATGTCTTGTTTGTTTTTCAATACTATTCATCAATCATTCTTATAATATGTTTTGTTTTTAATCTATAAGTTAAAACATATTCATCTGGGATCTTGTTTGATTTGTCTTATTTAACTTTGCCTACTTAGCCTTTACTCTTATTCACTAACATCCATCATGTCTCTAGTCTATATACTCTTTATACTTATTCACTAATTAAATTCTCACTTTGTGCTAATTCTGAATAGGTTTCATTTTCCTAATTCCTTCAAATTTTCGTTTTTTTTACTTCGACCTTTTTTGTTTTTTCATTCTTTCAATTTTCCTAAATTTTAGACAAGCTTTCAAAGCCTTGGCACTGATACCAACTATAACAGATTAAAAGTTATGAAGGAAAAAACTAATTAGAATTTTGCATTTTTCAAGCAGAAGCTCACTTTTGTCAGCACAATTAAGAGGTTACTTAAAGGTTAAACCAATGTCCAAGCAAAATACTTGAACCAAAACCAAAGAAATATAGCTAAAGTCTTAACTATCCAAAATAAAGGAAAATTACAACCAAATTAAAATAAGTCCAAAATTCAAATTACATCTTTAAAATAGTCCAAACCTAAACAATTGAACTTATAGTCTCTCAAATACAATAAGGTAGTGTTTGGCAACATAAAATTCATTTGAAAATAGGGAATCGAATTTTGGCTTTTAAATTCAAGAATTATAAATGACACCTATATACTTAGAATTTGCAAATTTTGATACTTGACCAATTTTTCATTGTTTTCGAAAATCCATGGAATTGACCTAATTTCACATTTTCAAATTCAAGATTTAACAAACGTAGTATTTGGGCCAATTTAACATTTGAAAATGAATTTCAAGTTGCCAAACATACCATAAAGAGATTCAAAGAAAAGGGAGTCGTACTCCAGCTCAAGTTCAACCTCCGCTTGCATATCAATTCTCCATTGAGATTCATGGGGGTTCAATCTAAAAACAAAACCATTTGAAAATGTACAAAGCATAGTATCAATAAAAAGCTGAGTATACATACTAGTGTCCGTCAAACAAGTTGTAAAACATTTTGGTTTGAGTAAATTTATTTGAAAGATGCTTTTTTATTTGATAGATCTTATCATCATTCAAACTCAACTCAATGGTTTCATAATAATTCCAAGTTCTCATTTTTCATCATAAATCATAGGATCTTAATAGATCCAAATCAATTTTAAACTCATCAATGATTCAAAAGCTGCTCTAGTAACATCCAAAACAATATGGTTTTTTATTAGCCGTATATATTATTTAGCTGAATGGTACTAACATTGAGTTAACATAATTATATTGTGTAAAAATCAGACATACCCGTTGTTATTCCTAACCACGTACACAAAGTTTGTTGTCAAGAGTGTACCCAACACTTTCATTTATTCATATATATACATCATTCATATTAATTTACTTGATATTCAACATTTTTACCACTTTGTACAAGCATGCTTTTTATCGTAACATCATAACTCACAATTGTAAATATTTTTCCAACCGGTCAACATGTCTTGGTAAAGCATAATTCATAACTTTTTCACATGGGATTAAACATACATGCTTGTTAAATCATCAAAGACATCATGTATAAATATTTGTACTGGAACATCACTACAAAGAATAAAAAAGCATCCTTTACAACTTACTTAGAATCTCACACAATTTCAAGGGATTTACTAAAATGTTTTTAAAGACTTAATTCAACTCATTTCAAGTAAAATAAATAAAATTTTAAATAGTTATGAATTTGATCCAAAACAACCAGAGTATTTTTTATACGTAATGTATTAAAAAAGATTTCGTAGAATCAACGTTTACTCAAATAATTTGCAATTTATCGGTAATTAAAGCAATTTATAAAAAGACAATAAAAAAATACTCCAACAGGGCCAGCCTTTCTAAATCATTGTATTTATTATTTTAATGATTCTAAGGTCATTGTATTAAATTCTAAATTTCATTTAATATCAAATTACTATTTCTAATTATTAGAATAAGTCATCCAACTCAAGTTGAATCATTTGTGTTTTACGGATGACTTGATGATTTTTTTGTCGTGGAGAGTTGAGATCTTTAAAAATTATTTTATCTTGTCTTGAGATCTTTGCTAATTCATCGGAGCTGGTTGCATATACCTCTAAGTCTCATTTGTGCATTGCAGATATTACTTATTCTGTGAAAGAGCAGCTTGCTACTATTTGTGAGTTATGCCATTTAGATACCTTGCTGTCAAGATGACTACTAAAATCAAGTCATGGCAAGTTCGAGACTTATCATATGCAGCAAGATTACAGCTTGCATCTATTGTCCTGATGAATATTACAAACTATTGGTGTCAAATTTTTGTTCTTACTAAGAGGGTCATAAAACGTGTGAATGCAATTTGTAAAGCTTATTTGTGGCATGGAGATGCTGATAATCCTGCTTCTGAAAGTATAAACTAGGATAGTATTTGCAAACCAAAATGGGTGGGTGGACTTGGCATTCGTAATCTGGAGAGTGGGCAAACTTGTGTGGCATGTCTCTTCCATGAGTTAATCAATGTGGGTGAAATGGGTTATACAGTCTATACAAAGATTGGAAGATGGAGGGTTTTCAATGAACCAATAACTGCAAGTTCGAATTTCAAGAAAATATGCAAAGTTAAGGAGATGCTTAGTTGTTGGGTACATAATGAATCCTACTCCACAAAATCGGCCTAAAGGAATACTTAGTTAATGAGCAACCAGTACAGTGGGCTAGCTTTGTACGGAACAGAAGTTCAATACTAAAAGCTAGATTCAATTTGTGGCTTGCTATTCATGATAGATTGAAAACGTGTGATAAATTGCGTGCAATAGGGGTCACTGCGAATGCTTTTATGTCCACTATGTGGAGTTGCTAGTGAATCTAATGCTCACCTGTTTTTCAATTGTAATTTCTGCTCTCAATGTCTTGCAAACATTATGCAATGGCTGTGTATACATGGGAGAGGGCACTTTTTTGTTGGTTTGACTAATAGAAAATGGTTCGGTGCTGTGATCAAGCGTAAAGTCATGATAGTAACTTTAAGTAGCCTTATATGGCATAGGCTATGCTAGGAATGATGTTGTTTGGAACCTTAAAGTTGTAAAGACGAATCTAATAACTAAGCAAGTGAAAAATGAAGTTAAGAGGAGACTCTTGAGCATCCCAATCAAAGGTGTTAGTATTGACGACCATTGGATTAGGATGAGTTTTGAGCTAGATAGTTAGATTTATTGTAGTCTTTGTATAGTTTTTTAATTTTGTTTTGGAATCATATTTCTCTTGTATGGACATGAAGAGTGTGTGTGGGAAAACACTTCCTTAAAGGTATGTCCTCTCACTCATGCTGATGCAAAATAAGAGTTATGAGTTTTCTTTTTTTTTTTTTATAGTTTTGTATGTGTTTGTTCTGAATTTGAGTTTCTAAACACAAATTTTCAGAAGTTTTGATTTTGTTTTGAATAGGATTTGATGAGAAACGAAGGTGGTTTAGTAGTCGAAACTTTGAAGATTCTACTGTTTGTTCTTAGATGAATTTGGGAGGAATGTATTTGGGTTTATGGCTAGATGAAAATGGTAGATTATGGGTTGTTTTGTGGTTCTTATTTTAGCCTTTGCATGCTTGTAATGATGCACAATTTAGATTAGAACAAAAGAGGATTTTTTGTAGAGTGTTTAAGTTGTGTATGTAAGTGAACAAAGAGCTAAAAAGAGGGTATGGGACATCTATGGTGGCTGGCTGGTTGGTGATGATTTTAGGTGATTTTTGACCTTTATTTGGTCTATCATGGTGTAAGAAAGGTTTATTAATGTAACAATTTGAAATTAAAAAAAATTAAATTATTTTTATTACGTTAGAAATAAATTATTTTTATTTATTGGAGATAGAGAAGATTTAATAATGAGGTTGAATAATATTTTTTTTATCATGGGATAATAATTAAGTATTTTGGGCTTAAGTCTATGAGCCTCATTATAATTACCCTATTAAGAGATTAACCCTAACCCTAACCCTAATTATTACTAATATAAATATGCCCACTAGTTCACCCTAATTATCCTTTATACTCTTATTTTAAACTAGAAAAATTACATCAAATCTCTTCTCTTTCCTTTGTTTGGATTAATCCGTTTAATCATTTAGCAATATCTACACCTTGTTCATTTTTTTACAGTAATATCATAAAATTCAGATTGAATTTGGTGAGTTTACTGCTGCTGCATGCTAATTTCCTAATGTTCTTTCACGCCAAATTTGAGGAAGGTAAATTTTTTTTTCCTTTTTCTTTTGGTTTATTTTCTTTTTCTTATTATCATTATTGTAATATTATTTGTCTTTTGGTTTCTTTTTCCTTTTTTCTTCTTTTGAAATTGTAACCATTGAATTCCTTGATGTACTACTCATCATTCACGTTGTTTTCTTTATACTTTATTTACTTAATTTTGTCTTATTATGATATTGAGTGACGAATTCGTTTTAATAGATATATTTCGATGATTCGAGCGGGTTAAATTTAATATAAATTAAAAGAGTCGAGACACAATTATGAGTATTATAACTGGGCAATAAAACTAAGTATTATTACATTAGTTATGTGGGAAGATATATACGAGATAATGAAGGTTTTTTGTAGTCAAAGTATTAATAATCTT
>NC_080051.1:13521946-13556946 GCF_026212465.1 Amaranthus tricolor
ATTTTTTTAAAAAAAATTTATTTTTATTATTATATAAAACAAATTAAAAAAAAAATTTTTAAAAAAATTAATAATAATAATAATTAGGGAAATTTGCAAAGAAACACCTTTTAAAACCCTTTTTTGTAAAGAAACACCTTTTATAATTTTTTTTGTAAAAAAACACCTTTTAAGAGACTTTTTTTTTTAAAAAAAACACCTTAAATCAGTTTCCGGTGAATTTGGTCAACTTTCCGCCGTTGACTTGCCTAGTCAACGCCGGAAAGTTGACAAAAGTCACCGGAAACTGATTTAAGGTGTTTTTTTTTTAAAAAAGTCTCTTAAAAGGTGTTTTTTTACAAAAAAAATTATGAAAGGTGTTTCTTTACAAAAAAGTGGTTTTAAAAGGTGTTTCTTTGCAAATTTCCCTAAATATATTAAAAATATAGTTACGATTTCTTAAATAAGGAGTTTTGAATCAAAATGATTACTTTATTAAAATGTGTGAGCCATGAAGGTGAGTTTCTTAGTTGGGTCTCGCAAGAAAATGAATCGAGATAAAAATAAATAAATAAATAAACCTAATAGTAAATAACCATAATAATAATAATGATAATAGTAATAACAACAAGGATAAATACCCATGAAACCCTAAATGCTCAAGCTTAGCCGTCACTCTCATTCCCTCTCTTCCCTCTCTCAATTCCTTTCTCTCTCACTCACGGTTCAGCCCTCAAACAACCAAGCAGCTCCGCATTTTCCACCATGACCACCACCTGCAGTAGGGTCACACCTTTTTCTCCTTCGCAAGCAGTCACCGCAGTGCAACCCTCTTCGTCCTCCCCCACGCACAGACACGGCAGCAGCAGCCCTATTCCCAACGTGTTGCTACCGCCAGCTTGTTCCTCCCTTACTGCTGTGAAGGCTGCCGCCACCAGCAGCCACGGTCCAGCCGCGTGGTTTCCTCTACAACCACCTAGTCTTCACTCCTTTTCTAATTAGAATTTTACTAAGTTTACTCTAAGTAATCTTCCTAGCATCTAATTAGAATTTTACTAAGTTTATGAGTTTGGTGTTAATTTTGTATGATTGTCATTGAATCTTGTTATGGGTAAGAATTTGATTGATGATTTGAATGTACTTATGAATTGGGTTTTGAAATATGAATGAAAAGTGTTGAACTTTGTATTATTTTCATTGAATCATTTTATGGGTAAGAGTGTGTTTGATGAATTTAACATATTTATGACTTAGAGTTTGATGTATGAATGAAAATAATGGTTGTGTGCTATTTTGATGGTGTCTTAGTACATGAGTAACTTTATTTGTGTTGAATGTGGGAGTTTTGTTAGGCATGGTAGTCTTAATTGGCCTTGTTGAAGTAAAAGAATTTATTAATATTGATTACAAGTACTCTCGTTAGGTTATCGAAGTTATAATTAAATGATATTAGTAAGGGTATGAACATAGTGTCAACTGTTGAGAATTATTAAAGTTACTTGTTATGATGTCTTGATTTTAGTTCTTTCTAACCTTGGAGAATATAATAAGTGATATTGCGATGTGATAACCTTAAGATTCGTCCTTGTTGTCACATTAGCACTACATTAACATTGTGAGACTTAAGTGTGAATCGTCGTTTTATTTTAAGATAATGTGAAGCGTTATAACTCAAAGTTAGTTGGTGTAATGAAACCGTCGACATAATCCTTTTATTCTTTGTCGATGGAAAATCTTGTGTTATTGTTGAATTGATGATTATCCTAGGTGTTGAATGAGATGCGTACGTGCTAGAAATAATTGAAAACTTGTCGTGAATAGATGATAGTGGTTACTTTGGCTTTTAGCTGGTATGACAAAGTAGTTAAGGGAACTTATTAGTTCTATTCATAACTTATATAGGTGCCCACTTCATAAGAGGAAATTAGAACCTTAGTCGGGTGATTTTTGTAGCTTGTGGTCGTGCAGTGACGCTTGTAGGTACGTACACGCAGTAATTAATTATCATATTCATCATTTTGAAGTATTATCCATATTTCATGATTATATGCATCGTATTAGGATTATAGAGCGCCAGAAAGTAAACTATGCTAGTGTATAGTCATAATGGTGATATAGGCAAGTAAAATGGAAGCATTAGGAGACTGTGAGAACAGATTTCTATATAGTAGAGAACGCACCATGGTTGTGTGTGGTATCAAAGTGATTTCCTAGTTATTCAGCCTTGATCATGATTAGTTGGCGTGACTCAACTGGATTATGTCCGATTGATTTAGTAGTCCCCTAGGTGAGATCCGACGGGATCACCGTAAGGGGATTTGAGCATGCTTGGGTCATTGGGCGTCGGATGGCCGATACCGCCCCTTAACCGAGGTGTTACCATGCGGGCCTTGCAAACCCCAATATGGTGGCCTCCTTATTGGTTTAGTACCCCAGTGTGTTAGTTTTTCCCGAAGGTAGGACCCGAGAGGGTCAGCTGGAGGGGGCATGAGCTCATACTTTTCCATGGGCGCCGGGTGGCCGATAACACCCTTGGCCTTGTCATTACGCCATGAATAGAGAAAAAATCCACTACCTTTGAATATACTTCGAGAGATTAGTAGTTTGAAAGAGAAATTATGAGTAAATAGAGGTGTTTAGACAGATAAGTAGACTCGTTATTGCCATACTATATCGTTGTCTATTGTTTTGTTCAATGACTCTAATTGTTATAAGTTCATTAATTACTAATGTGTATGTGTTTGTTGTTGTTTGTTCATGACTCTCTATAATGTTCTTTGCTATGACACATCTGACTATGGTCATTATGTTGAGCAGTAGGAGGATCATACCTTGACGTGATAGGTATAGGAGCTTCTTTTGCTTTGCATTGGGGGAAAGAGCGGAGTACTGTCATAACAATTGTGTACAAGTTACCTAATGTTTGTAGCTTCTATATTACTTGTAAAGTTTTCTTTTGAGATTGTATAATTTCTTTCGTATGGAGCAATGTGACTCCGTGTATGATCCATAGTTCCGTTGCGTAGTTTTTGGATGTATAGTAGTGAGAATACTCCTTTAGTATCCGTCAAATCGATGCATTAACACTGGAACCACGATGCTCGTTAGAGTTGATGATTTGAAAAACTAACGATGATTCATTCCGTCGTGACGTATTTTTGAAAGGCATTAAAGGCCTTAGATTAGTTTAGTTATGTTAATCATTTATATATCCTTATCACATCCTCAGTTTTAATCGAGATGCTGCCAAAATTTCCACCCACTCACCTTTTTAATTAATCTTTAGCGTTTATATTAATTACCTTCCCTTTTCTTTTTAATGAAAGACTGCGGTGGAAATTTGGTGGAGTGCAAATATTGTGGCAAACTAGGACACCGAGAGTATGAGTGCTTTACAAAGCATGGACATCCAACTCAACAACATGATGGGCAACAAAGCTCCAGACCGAGGAATTTCAAAAATAACAAGGGGTTGGAAATTCAGGGGTGTTACAGGTGGTTACCAGAGCTAGTGGTTCCTACTTCGACGCTCGTATTCTAAAGTCTTTAAAGAATTGTTTGAAGTTAACGTTACGCGTGAGAGCTGGGGTAGATTTGGGATAGATATACGACTTATGTTTTGCATTGTGGTGATTATTGCATGTACATAAGTAGAATAAGTTAAGTAATTTGATATTAAATTCATAAGTGTAAGTTGTTCATACTTATGACTTCCTTATGAACATTGGTTTGTTTAATAAATGCAAGTTACGATCTTTGCAATATTGAGTATTATTTA
Source organism: Amaranthus tricolor (assembly GCF_026212465.1). Taxonomy (NCBI): domain Eukaryota; kingdom Viridiplantae; phylum Streptophyta; class Magnoliopsida; order Caryophyllales; family Amaranthaceae; genus Amaranthus; species Amaranthus tricolor. The sequence continues at coordinate 13,525,704 of NC_080051.1, forward strand.
GTGCTAGTGAAGCTTTTGGTACAACCTACTAAATTTGTATAATAATGCATAAATGTGATGTTAATTTGAACCTTATTGGTATGAGAAGGTTAATGCGTTATGTGATTGGGTGCTTGAGAATCTATATATATGACAATATATTCATTTCCTATACGTGAATTCCGCCTTTCAATCGTTCATTCACGAAATTCTTTGAGCCACGCTTATATAGAACGTGTTTGTAATTAAAAAAACAAGATTAACATAGTACTGTTTAAGGTTGATTATCAAAGAGGTAGGAGTACACATGTAGATAAGATAGATCGTGAGTTAAATCTTCGACACCACACTTTCTAGTCTTTTGGCATAGGTGGAGAAATAAACTTATATTCGTGTTGGATATGATGCTAGCGGGAAATGCCTCTTCTATCTAGCAAACGTTTGAGACAACGCTCTTTTAACAAGGCAATACGTGAATTTGTAGCGCACTAGGCATGACTTGAAGGACTTGGGTATTATATGGATCTAGTTGCTAGTTTGGATTCTCCATCTCAGTGCCGGCAAATTGATTCTGAGCAATGAATTGAAAGATAGCTGGTTTGATCTCATAATTTGCGGCTGTGATGGTTGGCTGAACAATACTCGACCCTAGACTCCCATCAGGCATGGCATATTCCCCAAGGGATTTTGGATGTTCTACCGCCTTTTTTCGTTGTTTCTTTCTCCTTCTTCTTCTCTCATTTCAGGATTTATAGGTACAAGATTTTCTTGTGCTTGAGACCTAGTTTGCATACACTACACTAAAAAATCGAGGTCAAGTGCAAAGTGAAGAGAAAAAAAAACAACTCAAAATGATAAAGAACAATGAACTAACTAATCAAGAAAAATAATTAACAAAGTCGCCAGTCCCCGGCAACGGCGCCAAAAACTTGATCTGGACTTTATGTCCTTCAATAGTAATACCGCAAGTGCACGGCGTAGCGTAGTACGTCGGCAAGTACGGGTCGAATCCACAAGGAGTGGGGGTTAAGTTAATAGTTTCTCGATCGATTAGTGTGTTCGAAAACGTATAATATGATGTTTGGAGATTAGAAATAATTAAAACAAGCAATAAAAAAAACATACTTAATGAAAACAAATCATAAAAGTAAATAAGGATACAATGAACTAAAAGCAAGGATAAAATGATTAATAAACTAAGAGGCATAGACTAGGCTTTCCCACCAAAGTAGTGTTTACTAAACATTAACCTAAGGTCATGGATATTTTGTTATGGGGAAGAATGTATCATAACTACTAATGTTTTCTCTCGAGCAACAAAAGCTTCCTAACCATACTCAACTACCTGTTCTCATGGAGCTAAGAAATTTAAGACATGAAGCACACATTCAACATTTCCAATCAAAGCATCTACCTATTCTCATGGAGATGTCTTCACTTTTAAGCATAGATTATCTTTAAAAATCGACTCTCGCCCACAATTCAACGACACTAAAACATGATAGCAAAATCCATCTTAAAACATAAACAACACAACCAAACCAAAGGTAAAGAAAGCAATTCAAACTACATTCATGGTGATAATGCCTAGCCTAAACCAAAACAAACTACTCACTCATACTCATATTGAAATTGTAGAATGCAACAAATCGAGAATCATAGATGAATAAATTAAGCTAGAGTATCTTAAAGAGATGAAAGCAATATAAGTTGAAGAACTACAAGCATGAATATATGAAACTAAAGCAAACAATCAAAGGAACTAAGTGACATGAATTGAAAACAATATAAGCAAGGATAAAAGTTACTCTTTTGAGCTCAATCTAAGGATGAACAAGATGAATTGATGATTCAAAGTAATACCTTCCAAAAGCTTCGATAATAGTACATCAACGATTGAAGAATTCCAAGTTGCATAACATTACAATAAAGGATGAAGTAAAGATTGTATTTGGAAAGTGAAAATACTAGATTGAATTGAAAGAGAAATTATGCTAACACTAATTCTTAACTGAATTGAAAGCAAAGCTATGAAGAATACATAAATTACTCAAGATGAAAGGGTGAAAACTGAGATGCAAGCTCCTTCTTCCTCTTCTCTATTTATAGGCTTCAAAAACAAGTCGGGGGGTGGTGGTTTCATGATTGCTCCACCACCCCTAGGTTGTAGGAGGGGGGTGGGGTGCCACCCATAGTGGATAGGATAGGGTGGCTGGCAGTCTTGGCAGCAGCAATTAGAAGCAACAAATATAATTGGACCTCGAATGATGCTTTAAAAAGATCGCAGAAGTTGCTGCCGCCCATTTCGCTCGACCCGAGCGAATCCCGCTCGACCAATCGAGCCATCTTCAGGTCCAACATCAGAAACTTCAAGAATGGGACAGAATGTAAAATTCAGCTCCGCTTGACCCGAGCCATTGTGCTCGACCGGTCGAGCGGATGTACTGTGCTCTTGAATTAAATCCTGCTGATGATCAGAAGCTCTGGAGATGTGTATGCACTTTACTCGACCCGAGCCAACTTGCTCAACAGGTCGAGCGAGCGTCAGATGTGTAATTCTTAGCTTCTTACTCGAGCAATGCTATTCGAGCCACCTTGGCTCGAGCCTGTTCTGGTTGAGTGGATCTATTTTGGCTTTTTTTGGGCTTGTTCTTATGGCTTGGCTCATGATGTTTCGCTTCTTTGAGCCCTTGGTGTTTAGCTGAGCAATGTATGCCACTAAAGGGGCTAGTTTGTGGTCGGTGTATATGATTACATCAATAAAATACCAAAGCAACAAAAAAAGCGTAAAATCTAATAAACCAATGCAATAACATGTGGTTTCCTCACGCTAAACAAGCCACCTATAGGGGTAAAAATAAAGATAAAATGTAGCTAACAAACCTGCAGCTTTAGAAAGTTGGCTACGATTTCCAACCCCTTAAATCGTGAAGGAAGGGAGGAAATTTGGGTGTTACATATTTAGTGCGCACGAAGGTCTAGAATTTTTGTTTTAATATTATGTGTTATTCTCTTCTCCCTTTTGTGAATGCATGTTTTAATGAAAAATAAAAAAATGTTTTACGTGAGGTGTGTCTACTACTCAACCTTCTGTGGTTGACACCCTTTCGTTTTGATTTTAGATTGCAGGTAAATTGCGGAGCTGACGATTGATAAGTGGGGATATCGCAGAGTGACGTAATACATCATAATATTTATTTTATGAATTTGAGGTAGCTTTAGTTTAGTGTTGAATTTTACTAATAGTTGACCAATTATTGGGTTTTAAGACAAAGAATAAGGTTTAGCACTTGAGATTTATTCTTTTATGGGATTGTAGGTAGCTTTGAGTTTATTTCTATTTGATTTTAAGTTCACATTAATTTATCTATTAAAGTTGAGTTTTACATTTATAGTGCATTTTAGAGATTTATTAAAGTGTAAATTTGAAGTACATTTAGTAGCACCTTACCATAATCAGGTAGATATTAGGTGGGGTGTAACAGTTAAAGATAAATTAAAGTTTGGATAAAAATTGTTGCACATGTAATAAGTTATGTAACTTGTATTTCATGTTTAAAATTACTTGTAAATATGTATAAAATATTTTATTTATTTCTAACATGGGTAAATAAAGTTTTTGGGTAAGTATTATAATTATCACGAAATGTTCTAGGTAGTTGTTGAACTTTAAATTTTATCTCCAAAGTATATGTTAATTTTTTTTTTGAAAATCGGAGAAAAATATCATAGAATAAGAAAACACTTAATATTAAAAAACCCTAAATCACCGGCATAAAAACCTTCGGGTGGGGAATCCATTGGAACAAAGTCAATAATATCCAGGCCACCAAACGAAAGCATAGGATAGACTATGCAATATGACGTTCCAAAGAAGTACAACAATTCAATAAGCCACAAGTTAAAACCCCAAGTCCTAACTAGCCACCAAACCAAACAACTTAAAAAAACCAAAAGTAAAAAGCCAAAACTACAACACGATCCCAACAGAACAACCCACAAACCACCAGTAACAGCCAGCACCAGCCACCTACAGCAAGTATAAGCGGACAACTAACAAGCACCAGCAGACATCACTTCAGCCCAACCTTTTATGCAACATCCAATAGGCCAACACCTTAAACCAACAACAACAGGAATAGAAAACAGCGGCAGCAGCCTAAAATAGCAGCGAGACACCAGACCTACCAAACAGCAAAACCGAAACAGTTAAAGACAACAAAATCCACAACCACCTGGTTAAACAAGAACTAGCACAACCCCTTATTGCGTCAGATTTTAATTCTGTCGCCATATCATGACCTTCTTCTTACATTCCAATATTATTATTTATTTTTAATATTTTAATATTATTAATTATTTTATTATTAGTATTTTATTATTTATTAATAAGAATTAGGAGTTTATAATTTAGATTTTAGGTTTTATTTTAATTAAAATAACAATAAATATACAAAAATACATAAAGCTAAAATAACAAATAAAATATATAAGAAAAAAAATATAAAATCAATAAACTAATTATATAAATATAGAAAATAGTAACATATATATATATATATATATATATATATATATATATATATATATATATATATATATATATATATATATATATATATATATATATATATATATATATAAGGTTTAAAATACTAAATTTACATCGAATTTATTTTTGAATAAATATACAACAACCTAAATCATCTATTACAACCACCACCTCGTGACATACGAGGCCCGCTCGAGCCGCCTAGAACACGTGTGTTACGAGATCCATGGGAACCACCAGATGCACCGAGGCTTCCATTATGAACCCCCGAACCATCCTCTTCACCCACACGACTAGATTCTCCAGCAAGCTCAAATTAAAATTGACAAAAATTAACAAGAAAATCTACCAATATCAACATACAACAATTGAAAAATCTAAATTAAAAAATTAAAAAAACAAAGAAAACTACAAGTCTACAACACACAACATACAAAATAAAAAAAAACATACAATATACAACATAAAAATCAAAAACATACCATACAACATATAACATAAAGTCGAAAAAATAGAAATTAACAAAAAAATTAAAACAAATAACCATTAAAAACAAAAGAAAACTTAAAGTATAAAATGAAATTTACCTACAGTAACATACAAACTGAAAAGAAAAATCTACATATAAATTATCATCAAATAACAACAACATATGAAATTTAAAAAAAAAACTAAAAGATGTTAGAAAACTAATCGAAAAAGGATGATGTCAGTTGCTTAATGTTGAAGGTTGAAAGTTGAAGGTTGATGGTTGAAGATTCAAGGTTGAAGAAAGTTGAAAGTTGAAGATTAGTGTAAGAGATTGAAGAATAACTGAAAATGAAGATGAAAGTACGAAGATGAAGAACATAGTGAAAGTGAAAAAATAGAAAGAAAGTGAAAGTCAAAATTGAATATGAATTTCGGAAACTGGAAAAGTGAAAAATTGATAAGGCAATTAATGACATGTTTTGGCTATGCCCTTCTCCATCCCATCGCCATCTTTATTCGCTATGGGTTATGCCCGTTTCCATCCCGTCGCCATCTATTAAACCGCCTATTTCAAAATTTTGAAAAATCTACCTCTTTTTTAATTGAATTGAATTGATTTTGAAAAATTTACTTAATTTATTATTTTAATTTTCGGATTTTTAATGATCGTATTCAATTATTAAAATTAAAATTTTAGTTATAAAATATAAAGTTCAATACTTATATAATAATATTATAAAATATTAAATTTAAAAAATACGAATTGAGGAAATTAATTCAATACTTGCATTAAATTCAAATATAAATATAATATTTCGATTCAAATAATACAAATAAAAGACACTACAAATTTAATTTCCTTCATCGGAAGCACTATAATAATCAATATCGTCATTTTCCCAAGTATTTTTCTTCAAATCAACAAAAACAACAGTTTTTTATGGGAAAAAGAAAGTGTATATCGACTACACCCATTAACTAATAGTTTACTTCGAATAATAAAACAAAATAATTTCATCGCAATTTATAGACCAAAGTTCCTTCTTTCCACGATTTTGAATCATCACAGAATATTAATAGCGACGGGATGGAGATGGAAAATGTCCGTAGCCAACTTTGAGGACAGAAGGGTGACAAGATGGAAATGAAAAATGCACGTAGCCAACTTTCAGGACAGGATGGAGACGGGATGAAGATGGAAAATGCCAGTAGCCAACCTTGGCGACGGGACTCTTCTGTCTCCTTTCCGTAACCAAGCTCGGTGGTTGGTGGTTGTTCAAAAACCTTATACTTTGCTCTGCAACTAAGGGACTTTATATTGAGGTATGTCTTTAACCAAAAAGAATTGAACATGCGCCAAAGGCGGTGGCTTGAGGTTATTAAGGATTATGATCTTTAAATTGTGTACCAACCTGGAAAAGCGAATAAGGTAGCTGATGCCTTGAGTAGAAGACCGAGAGTGTCTGTGAATGCCATTATGTCTGTACCATGAGAGTTGTATCGTGAGATGCAGAGTTTGGGATTAGAGATTTGTAGTCGACATGAGGTTGGTCAGTATTTGGGAGCAATGACTATACAACCCACTTTGTTTGATCGTATAATTGAGGCACAACTTGAGGATCCAGAGATTTTTGAGTTGATCCATAGAGTTGAGAAAAATGAGACTGATGCTTTTGAGTTAGGAGAAAGAGGAGAGTTGAGGATGAACGGTAGATTGTGTGTTCCAAATCAATTTGAATTGAAGAATGAGATTCTGAAGGAAGGTCATCAAAGTTTATTTCATTTGCATCCAGGTCGAGATAAGATGATTGAGGAGATAAGAGAGATATTTTGGTGGAAAGGTCTAAGGAAAGATGTCTCTGATTTTGTTTCTAAGTGCCTAGTCTGCCAGAGGGTAAAGTTCGAGAGACAAAAGAGTTCAGGGTTTCTTCAACCGTTGCATGTCCCAGATTGGAAGTGGGACTCGATTTCTATGGACTTTGTGGTAGGGCTGCCGAGGACCCAGCGAGGGAATGATGTTATTTGGGTCATTGTTGATAGATTGACCAAGGTCGCTAGATTTGTGCCAATGAAGAATACTTGGGGGGCCAAGCAATTAGCAGATGCCTATGTCCGAGAGATTGTCAGACTTCATGGTGTTCCGAGGACTATTGTTTCGGATAGGGATCCGAAGTTTTTATCGAGGTTTTGGGAAAAGTTGCAGGAAGCTTTTGGGAGTAAGTTGTGCTTGATTACTGCTTTTCATCCTGCGACTGATGGTCAGACTGAGAGAACTATTCAGACTTTAGAGGATCTTTTGAGATGTTGTGTGTTGGACTTTGAGGGTTCTTGGGAAGATAAATTACCGATGGTGGAGTTCGCCTACAACAACAGTTTCCAATCTAGTATTAGGATGGCACCGTATGAAGCTCTTTATGGAAGGAAGTGTCGAGTACCTTTGTGTTGGGATTTAATGGATAGGACCATTCCTGAAGGTCAAGATGTGATTCAGGAATCCATTGATGCTCTGAAGATTGTTCAATAGAACATGAGAGCAGCACAGAGCCGACAAAAGAGTTGTGCTGATAATCGTCGAAAGATGTTGCAATTTGAGGTTGGCGACAAGGTTTTCCTAAAGGTTTCACCTACAAGGGGTGTCCAGCGTTTTGGAGTTCGAGGAAAGTTGAGTCCAAAATTTATTGGACCTTTTGAGATCCTAAGGAGAACGGGGAAGTTTCTTATGAGTTGGCTTTACCTCCAAGTTTAGCAAAAGTTCATAATGTGTTCCATGTTTCACAGTTGAGGAAGTATGTTCATGATCCGTCTCATGTTCTAGCTCACGAGCCGCTTTTGATTGAAAAGTCTTTGGTGTATGAGAAACGATCAATCAGGATCTTAGATACCCGAGTAAAAGAGTTGAGAAATTCGAGGATTCCATTGGTCAAGGTTTTGTGGTCAAACCACGGGGTTGAAGAGGCGACTTGGGAAAAAGAGGTCGACATGAGAGAGCGTTATCCTAACCTTTTTGGTAAGTCCTAGTTTCGGGACGAAACTATCTAAAGGGGGAAAGAGTTGTAACAGGCTCAAATTTCTTAATCTTAATCTTCCGATTAATTATTCCGAAATTTCTTTTCGAATTCCTAATCCTTTGGTTATGTAATTCAAATCACCTTTAATTCCTAAACCTTATTCCGATTTTTGTAATTTCTTCCAAATATTAAACTTAAAAATATATATATATTCTTAAATTTTTTTATAAGCACTAAAATATTATTTTATTATTTTATTCTACGAAAAGTAAAATTTTAATATTATATTTACGATTTTATTAAAAGTTTACGTTTCAATTTCGTTTCCTTAAACTAACTTTACTACTTATCATTTTAACTTTACAACTTTGATTTAATTATTTTATACCTAAAAATTAACTATATTTTTCTTATTAACTTTAAGTATAGTTTTAACTAAAATTTTCTAAGTAAACTATCATATTTTCATAGTCAAACCTTAATCATACTTTCCCATTAATCTAAAACATTTCACTAGCATAAACTAGAACAAAAATTTGATGAATCAAAATCCTTTCTACATCAATCCATAATGTTCATCACTTACACAAGCTATCACCATTTCCTTACACAAGTTAACCTTCTTCTACACTCCAAACTCTTACACATCCACTTACACACTCCAACTCTTACACATCCACTTACACACTCCAACTCTTACACATTCACTTACACACTCTAAATCACTTACACAAGTTAACCTTCTTTTTCATACAATCTTATGAACTAAAAAGTTGCCCAAAACTCATTATAAATACCCCTTCTTAGCTATGAGATCACTTGCACCCCCATCATCAAATCTTTCTACCATTCTTTCTTATATCTTCACTTCATTAACATCTTACCCATTTTATTTGTTGAAGAATCAAATGAAGATGGAGCTTGATCTTATCACTTCTTAAGCCAATAATCATCAACTTTTAAAAAGTCAAATATTATCTTTTGGAGCTTGAATATCATTTTCTTTTGGGTAATTGAAGATCTACTTCTTTGAAGCTTGGAGCCTTGAAGACTTTCTCTTTTGGAACTTATTTCTTTAAAGTTCTTATTTTCCTATTATTATTCTCTTACTTGGTTTAGCACCACCTTCGGAGGAAAATGGTACACATTTTCTTAACTCTCTCGTTATGTGATATTTATTTATGGTTACTCGATAATATAAAAGTATGATCAACATGATTTTATTTTAGTCATTTAAACTTTATATGGTAATATTAAAGTCATATCCAGTTTAGTGATATTTTCGTCAAAACAGTAATACTTTTGGGACACTCGAAAAAAAAGTCATATATGTGGAAATTTTTGATTAATATGATAATATAAATATATATGAATTAAATAAACTTATGTGTTTAAAATGATTCCATATCATCTTGGTGTTTTGATAAATTTTTAATCGGTTTCTTGGTAAATTAGTCAAACAAATTAGTTAAAATGCTTAGCATTGTTTTTCTTGAAAACTCATTTCATATAGATTTTGGACCCTTAATAACTTGTCGGATTATGTTATTTTTATAGTGATGATAGATCCGTTTTACTATTTTACTTGTTATTTGATAAAATATGTTATTAAGTACTTAGAAATATTACCCTTGACTGTTATGATTATTTATGACACAATAATGACTTAGTTTAGCCTCAGGAATCTTAGTATAGCTACGAAAATTTGTTATTTAATTAATATTAATTTATTAGATACTAGTAATTTGTTTCTATTAAAAGGGTAGAATTGTCAAAAATTTGACTAGTGGAAGTTTGACTTATAAGAATGTAAACTATTTCGGTTTAGAGTTTGTTAGATATTGCATAATATTGATTGTATGACTCTGATAGTAAGGTAACGTCGAACCATGGACCGGCATGTAAAATCCCGGCGTCCGTGTTAGCCGGCACGTAAAATGCGGTGTCAGACAGGGGGGTCCGAGAAAAACCTATCCTGTGAAGTCTCGAGCATAACAGTATTGAGAGGAGTGACGACTCCCACCACAGTTAGGGTTTAGGACTACGGTCCTCACCTAACCAGACCCTTACATATATCAGTTGTCATTATTGTTGTGATCTTGTGATGTGCTATGATGGTAAAGCTATGAGGCTTAATTGAACTTGATTAAATAAGCATTAAGGTTACCAAGTATTTAGTAGCAGTAATGAACTTCTGCAAGTATTGAGAATGTAACTTAATGGCTTAGTAAAGGTCAATAATGAGTAATAACCTTCTATATTGTGCTTGATGATTATTCTGTAAGAATGATTTAACTATCGCATCATAAGCTTGTTGAGAAAATTGTACTCGGCTTTATCGCTGACCAATTTAATCGGCTGTCATCCATATTATGGATGACAGTATTTTGCAGGAAAACTTAGCTCAGGTTTCGATCCAAGCCGCAACTTTAATTATTCTATCGAGGACTTAGCTTCAATGATTTTACTTGATGACTATATTGTACTTATGTTTTTTTTATCGTATTTAAGTAAACCTTATTTTATATTTTCTCAGTTGTAAGATTTTTTTTTTTACTTATGTTTTGAACAATTTTTAGTTTAAATGGTTTTTAGCAGTTCGGCGTTTTACACTTCCGCATTATTTATCTTAAGTATAATTATATATATGTATATATACATATATACATATATATATATATATATATATATATATATATATATATATATATATATATACATATATATATATATATATATACATATATATATATATATATATACATATATATATATATATATACATATATATATATATATATACATATATATATATATATATATACATATATATATATATATATACATATATATATATATATATACATATATATATATATATATATACATATATATATATATATATATACATATATATATATATATATATACATATATATATATATATATATATACATATATATATATATATATATATATATATATATATATATATATATATATATATATATATATATATATATATATATACATACATATATAAATATATATATATATATATATATATATATATATATATATATATATATATATATACATATATACATATATAAATATATATATATATATATATATATATATATATATATATATATATATATATATATATATATATATTTATATGTATACAATATGTATACATATATATATATATATATATATATATATATACATATATATATATATATACATATATATATATATATATATACATATATATATATATATATATACATATATATATATATATATACATATATATATATATATATACATATATATATATATATATATATATATATATATATATATATATATATATATATATATATATATATATATATCACATGAAAACTTATTAAAGTGGTGAAAACAACAAACAAGTGTACATAAAACTTAAATGGTGTACAGATTCCGATGACAATTATATAAATAGTTGGATATGTTTTGTAAGGTATACGTAGATGCGTAAAAAGTGTACATATTCGAATGACAGTTCTATAAATAATAGGAACTTTTTCCTTCACAATGTACAGCCTATAAGATAGTATTTACACCTGTTGTCATAATATGTGTATGTGAATCTAGTTTTCAGTTTTCACTACTTTAGTTGTTTTCACCTGATCCTTCCCATGTATGTGCGTGCGCGTGCGTGCAAGAGGGGGCAAGCGCGTGTGCAAGCACGCTACAAAGGTATATAATTTTTTACTAATATTTACTTGTCTCATTTCTTATCAATAATTAGGACTTAAAAAGAATGTAATATTTGCTATGTTAAAAATTAAGAGCACAAATTTGACTCATAACTCAGCTCGTATTTCTTTAGTTTAATAGGTGATGATACACGTTTTAAGACCAAAACAAAAGGGATGAAAACTAGAGGCTTGTTTTCACCATTACCATGTGATTTATAGGAAGAAAGTTGCTATTTGGTTCCCTACAAATTGTGAGACTTTTTTCCCTTAAATTTCTATAACCTTTCCCCAAATCCCTACTCATAAAATCCCCCTAAGATTTATTTTGTTTTGGAGATCATAAGCATGGCAGAGCTTTTGATTGGGCTAAGATATGCCATGATGTACCTTTCAAATAACAAAAAATTTACTCGCTCCATTTCACAACTAAGTCTCCATTCTATATATCAATCATTCTTGAATTGTATGTTTTTCTTAACGATAAATGAAATTATAGTCAAGTATGATCTTGTTTGATTCATCTTATCGTAAATTTTATTAATATCAATTCCTTTTAATTTTTAAATATGCACAAATAAAAACATTAATGATTGAAATAGTGCATTAGTATATTCAAAAAATCGAATGAGAACTTTCAATAGCCACATTGATTAATAAAGAATAGCTCACGACAATAAATTTACAACAATGTTAAAGCCATAATTCCAACATAACATATTGGCCATATCAAGTGGAAGAGCTTAACAAAAAAAATCAACATCAGCTGTAAGAGAAAGCTTGAGTCTGCAAGCTGCAGTCCCTTATGCATCATCATCGTTACAAAAAGTGATAATCATCAACATTTTTGGTACATAACCACGGACAAAAATGCATCTAGTAAAAGCACCTTTGCTAGTTATGAGAAACTTTTTAGTAAATCGTTTGGAACGAGAACTCTAAACACAGAGTGTTCTCATTCCAAACTATCTTCTTACATAGTCGGGAATATATATGTGTAGATATGCGTGTGTGTGTATATATATATATATATATATATATATATATATATATAATATGTATATATGTGTGTATAAACCTAAAATATCAAAATTTTCTGAGGGATTAGAGCAATGACCAACAAAGGAGGTTGACCTGTGTAACATATATCAACCATCAAAGAAGCGGAGGATGATGATGAGGATGAGAACACAGTCAGATGTCTTATGTGTAGCCTTTTCTTTTCTGTTGAACGATTATCAACCATCAAAAATGTCACGTTCGTTTGATGATATCTTGAACCATTGTTTCCTTTTGTTTCTTCCATGTCTTAAGAATCCCATAATCAGGCTTAGGGAGGACGCATGGAGGCATAGACGAGAGAGATGTAGCTGACTGTTCAAGGAATTGCTTTTGCTTTGGGTCTGCGAAACAAAGCAGAGATTCAATACAGAGTTCCTGGGCTGATGAAGGCGGTATTGGCTTGAAGTCTTGCAACTTTGAGTACTCTTTAATGAGATGATACATGTAATCATATACACGATCCATGTTCAAAGTATCCAGGTAATCTTGGCCAGCTTTTCCTATAGCCTCAGCCTGAGTTTCACCAAAAATTTCAAAAATTACCAATTGTATCTGTGTTTGGCAGTAGTCAGTTGATTGTGCCATACAAGATGAAAAACAGAAGGTAGAAAATGTCATGTTACCTCTGCAGAGTGTGATTCACCCCACTCAACAGCACGTTTGATGTTCGGGCATAGATCATCAGGGAACACTGGCCAATAGTTTTTCTTTGGTAAAAGACCGCGAGTAAAGAAATCTTCATACTGAGGGGTTATCAGCAGCGTAAGAGAGCCACAAGATATTATATACTTTAGGCTCACAGACCAGGCATAACCTTCAGCATAGATTTTATACCTGAAATGTTTAATGCGCGTAAAGCTACTAAGTTCCTGATGTGGAATCTACCTCTGACACCGAAATGGAACAAATTATGATCGGCTTTGTTCTTTTCTCCTGAGAACTGTTATCTGAGTTTATATCTCCAAAAAAGAACCTAAAGCAGAAAGAACTAATCTAACGCATGTTGACATAGAAGGTAGATCGGAACAACATAAAACTATTTAAAGAACAAGGCGACAATCAGCTAAGAAAGCCTCCGCTTTAATTTTTATGCCATACAAAGATAGGACAGTTCGGGTGATACATGAATCTGAGGATGGAACTTAGAGATAGAGAGCTTACTTGTGATTACACTGACTAGATAATTTAGATTTCTTATACCCAGCTCTTGCCTCCTCTACCCAATCCTGTAAATTACCGCGGAAAGGATTTACAAGATATAGACTAGATGACATTAATTTGAGTGTTAACAGTAATTCAGTTGTTCGTAAATCTACCTGACGAAGAATTTGTGCTCTCCATTGTGCAGTATCATTACAGTTCAGTAACGCAGTGCGAATTGGAGCACCAACATCTGGGTTTCCTTTCCAATAGGCAAAAGGCCATTTCTTCGACCAGCTCCTAGAACGAGAACCTCTTTTAATATCTCTGAATTCTGTATCCCAGGGTCCTATGTTAACCTCGGGCCTGACAAGGAAATTGCAAAATTCAGTTTGATAAAAATAAAAAGAAATAGGTCCTGCTTGTACAAGGGCATGTTAAGAAGTGTAGTAACTTGAGATCTTCCATTGCAGTCAAGCATTTTACTGACTCCTATATTTTGAGGTTTGTTAACAACTAATAATATATAGTACAAACTACTTTAGCAAATATAAACAACAAATAGTAATAAGAGAACTAAGAAGATAATGTGTAATGCAACCTCATAGAACTTGCAGTGGCTTTGATCAACTAAAAGAGAGAAGACATAAAAAAATCTGGTCAATAAGTATTAAACTAGAAAAAGCTAGTCATTCTGATGTAATGTGGGAATCAAAGATCACAACATATTATTCCAACAATGACATTAAGCGGCTCCGAACTAAACTCATTCCTAGATAGGGTTTGAGAGTCAGATGTATGCAACCCTATCCTTGCAAAAACAAAGATATGGTTTCCCTGTTTCCGATTAACTCTTGATGTGAAAGAAATTAAACTTCTCTCTGCTATCTCTTAATGTAAAGCAAGTACTTCCATAACATCTATTCGCATTTGGCATCAAGAATTTTCCATCCTTGATCAGTGGGCCATAAAAATAGACTCAACTTTGCTAATAAAATTCACCAGATATTAAGTGAAATTATATTTGTAGACATCTCCAAGAAAAAAAGAGGAAACTAAGATTTTCCACAGTTCAGGTATAGACATTTCAAAATGCTTCAATATTTCTAGACTTTTGACAGTACATGAAATCAGTAGCAAGAAGAGTAACCACTGAGGGTTTATTTAGATGTAAAATGCTTACCAACCCCAAAAAGACCAATCGGGAAATGGAATGTCAAAATGATCAGCTGTGGTGCAGTACCGGAAAAGTGGCAAAGGCCTAGAAGCATGCTCCGTTCTATTAATGGCAGGCTTGTCCATACAGTCGAACATCAAATCAACATCAGGAACCATGCCAGGATATCGTTTGAGAAGCTGTAACAATCCCCATATAGTAAACATCATACGACTTTGGACACAAGCATAATAGAAATCTACAAATAATCGGCCCTCAACAATTACAACCCGAAAAGCTGCATATTGCTTGGTTTCATTTACATGGCTCAAACTTATTTTGGTCTTTGACCAAGGCTCTAAATCTTTGTCTATATATCTGAAAAAATCTGGGCATGATGACAGTTTAGAAGGGTCAAGTTGTAAAGGATGATTAAGGAGAACATTCGAGCGACACTGGAAATATTGGCACTGTACAATCTTGGTAGCTCGAGAATAGCTCGTTCTTTCATCAAAGACTTTTGTCTCAAACAAATGCCATGGTGTAGGCTTTAAGTTGTGTCCAGCAACTGTTTTCGTTTGGTAAGCAAAGTCTTCAACCTGTCCAACGCAACCAAATGCTTCTACTCGTTAGACAACAGATATTGCTAAACCTAATTAGTGCAACAATAAAAGTATCCCAAGGCAGTCATGGCTTGAGTATGACACTCTAATTTAAAATATCACATAGTGAATTCATACAGATACAATCCTTGTTCGATTCTGATCTAAGATGGGGTTTAGCCAAAGGGAACAGAAGCAATAATCTTATGTTGTTTGGACTAATCATGTATCTTTAGCTACCAATATTGAGATCCTCAATACTTAAATATGATATTAACCAAACAATACTTAGACTTGAATATGTATCACATAGGCAAGTTTGACCTTTGGCTAAACCCAAGAAAACAAGAAAACAAATCTAAAAGGTCAATTGCACATGAACCAGACAATTCCACCAATAAAATATACTCTTAGGAATATTCCATGATGTAGTTAGTCATAATACTTACAAGTATATACTAAACTTCATTCTATAAAAGGAAAAGAATATATTCTACATGATCTTTTCATGTCAGATTAGAAAGTTCCTATAAAAGATATAACAATATCTAGTTATCTACGCTCTATAAATATAAAAAGAACTACTCAAATGCATGATTTAAACAAAACAGAGCTGCATCAACTTAATCTAAAAAAGGTGGAAAAGTTTGAAATCAAAAACTCCTCTCTGAAAATCCCCAAAATCTTATATTTAACCTATTACAACACTATTAATTGACAAAATTCGATCTGCATCAGCTGATATTATCACAAATCATCTTAAACACTCACATGATTACAAAATTTCAATGCCCATTTGAATTAAATGTATAATCAAGACACCAGCATTTAAATAATCCCAAAATTCAACATTTGCAGCTGACAGAGACAGGTATAGTCATCCCATTAAAAAATCATTTACACTCAACAATAAAACATATAAAGAAAATCCCATTAATGATCTAAAACCATACATCAACATCAGACCGAACCAAACCTCACAAATTGAATAACTATTTTAATAAAAATGTAAAATCATGATTATAATAAAGGATCACCAACTGTTCGATAAAATGTTAAAAAAACAAACAATTTTTTTTTAAAAAAAAGGAAAATAACCTTGAGAAGGAAAAGGGCAGCAAGGGAGAGCAAAGCCAAGAGACAAACTGAAGAGAAAAGGTAAGGAGGAGCACGAGCAAAGGAAGAATTGCCATGATTAAGCTTAGAACGTAATCCCATAGCCATTTTCGTAGGATAAACAATAAAGAAAAAAAATGGAAATATTGTGGAAGTAATAGCATAATAATACTCCAAAAAACATCATAAATCTATCGAAATTCATTCATTTCTCTCGACTTTCTATCGATTTTATTTTTAGAATAGTATGTAAAAATGTATAAAGTAAGCCCAAAATAGTAAATGTGCCAATATTCGGCCTTAAGTGAATCAGATTAGTGAAGTTTTACCTTACCACATCGGCCGTGATCAATGGGTAATGAATTGTATGTATTGATCTCCTTCTCTGTTTTGTTTATACAGGACACAGGTATAGTCGCCACTCGCCAGACACCAATGGAAAAAAGCAAGCACCGTGTAATAAAACCCAATTGTTTAACAAAATAATGAAAATGTTAGGCATGTTTCCAAACCCAAATTGATATACATTCGTTACATTTTTCATATTTGTTGATGGTATTTAATTTACTCATTTTCTTTCATAGAAATGTCTTGTCAATTTTTACATTTTCAACCACATATATTTTTATCTCTTGTAATAGCATTAATTTAATGAAAAATTACCTAGCATAATTTAATTTTTTCATGTTTTTCTATAATAATTCCACCTGTTGATTAGCTATGAATAATCTCAACGTACTTGCCTAGAGCAAGTTAGGGTAACCGGATGACATGTTATAGTAAGTTTTATTTTAATAAAAAAAATAAATTAAAATAAATGTCAAAAAGTATGTTACAAAATGTTAAATTCTTTTAGAATTTTTTATGTAAATTTTTAAAAATTTTCTCTAACTTTATATTAATTGTTAGCTTACTTTTTTGGTAAATTACCTAATATAGTAGGTCATCTGGATTGATAAACCCTTAATTTTCCCTTGCCTTGTAGTTTATTATAACTTGTTTGCACTCGATTTTCATTCATATATATGTCTTTTTGTTGGATTTACACCCTCTTTGAGGGTAGCATGTGTTTGCCCATGTCTTTGCAGGTTTTGTACATATTTCCGAGCTAAAAGCATGCTAGGATGGTGGTTCCTAAACCCTGAAGATCTCAAGGGAGGAATGAGATTGAGCTGAGCATAAAACGATAGAATCCAAGCCAAGACAAGAAAGAAAACAAGATTTCAGCAAGAGAACGACCAATCATACTAGAACGACCACCCGTTCTCCCCTTCTCAAGGGAACGACCACTTGTTCCCTAACCTTGAGCCACAAGTTGTAGAATGAAGATCTGAAAAGGGAACGACCATCCGTTCCCAAGAGAACGACCACCCGTTCCCTCAACCTTGAACAATAACTTGAAGAGTGGAGATCAGAAAGTTGAACGACCATGGCCGTTCCCACGAGAACGACCACTCGTTCCCTATAACTTGACCAAGAGGAGATTTGAAAATTGAACGACCATGGTCGTTTCCATGGGAACGACCGATCGTTCCCTCTTCGAAAATGGGCTTAGCTGCTCTCTTGACGGCCCTTTTACGTCATTTTTGAAGGATTATTCTCTGTTGGGAAGACCTAGGTCACTTCATCCTTAAGCACTACTATATCAGGGAGAGATTTTGTAATAATCTTTATGCTTTTAATTTATTTTCCTCTTTGTTCTGAAACCCTAGGTTTTATCTTCTACAATCAACATTGAAAATCACAAAAATACTTCAATCAAAGTTTAATTTAGTTATATAGTTGTTCAATCTATTGGTTTATTGCAAGTTAGGGTTTCTCTTCTTCATCAACCTCCATTGTTGAATGTTTAAGCTCCAATATTTTTGTGGGTTTATTATATTTGTTCTCCAATTGTTCTCATCTTTTGTAGGTATCTTTTAATACTTCTTCTTAGTTATTATTGATAGTTTATTTTTGTTTTTATGCTTGTTTGTGGTTTTCACCATTGTTGCTCAATAGCTTTATTATTTGGATTTTTGTGTTTGTTGATTATTCAATATCTTATTGTATTATCCATTATAATGTTTTCAAGCAATAGAATGAATAGTGAGTAGTTTTCTAGGGTTGGGGTTAACTCAACCCTTGTGATGACTTGATGACAATTAAACTCTTGTTGATTTTGGGTTGATTAAGTGCTTAGATGAGGGGTTATTCTACCCATTGGTTAAGGATCGTCATGATTGCTTCTAATATACCAACGAGAGTTGAATTTCGGGTAATTTAATCTTTGATCAATGGATGAAATTGGGTGTGAGGGATCAATGAGGATTGAACCTAGCATCCACCCTCTCATCTAAGGGCTTTATCCTTCACCTACAAGAGTAGGGAAGGATGAGCAAGTAGCGGACGATTTATAGCCCAAGTCCTTCACCTTCTCTCACAAGAGTGAGGATGGTGAACAGCTTAAAGGCAATCCCAAGCCCGATCAAGGATCAGATTGCTCTTCTTAGTGCGATTCGCTACCCTTTGATGACCCTTAAGAAGCGTGAGTATCGCCATCAAATAGTCATCATGAATGAGTTAACCCTGCCCCCTCTTTATCATTGATTGTTAACCGTTATTTCTTTTGCATACGCTCTTTGTTATCGTTTTCCAACAAACCCCTTTTAAATCCGACTAATACGCAATGAAAGTTGTATACTCTTGCTCCTTGTGTTCGACCCCTATGTGTTACAACACCTTGCACTTTCGGTAACTCACATGTTGAGATAAATTTGTGTGAACATGGATACTTAAGTTACTCTAGGCAAATACCCCATAAAGTTGGGATTATTTATGATTAATCAATAATTGGGATTATTGTAGGAAAATCATGAAAAGGTTGAATTATTCTAGGTAATTTTTCCTAATTCAATTTATATTTATATTCTTAATTCAATTTATATTTATATTCTATTCTAATCTAGCAACAAATAAAAACTGTTGGAAATATGAATGAAATGAATGGTGTGATACGAATTTGTCGTTGCATATGAAAAGTTATTTCCCGTATATCCTAAGTGTAAATAAATGAGACTTTTCCAAGGTTAACTGACATATGAATAGTAATAGGATTGTAAGTTTGGAAGCTATGTATTTAGATATAGGCATTCAAAAAAATCAACATATGTAAAAATAAAATGGAGTCTTCTCTTTATATCCATTTAATTACCCCAATATCATTAAGTAATTTCCACCTAGGGTGAGGTTTCTTCATTATAAAACTAACAAAGTGTTTGTTTTCGATTAACCGTTGGTAACAAATCAGGTTCGATTATAGGTCGAGTAAATATATTACAAATAATAATGCGAAATACAAATTACAATTTGGGGGAATTTGTATTTCCCTTTTGTTGATGACTAAAATAAATAAACTTACACAATTACACTAAAATGAACTTGAAGATACTTTTTCTTACAAAGACCATTACCCGAAAACTTAATTCTTGTTGTAGGCGTGTACTCACTTTCCTTTTGTGATATTTCCCCCACGAAGGTACTCGGGTTTGAACTTGAAATTCACAACGAGACATAAACAATACAATACACCCTTAGTACTTAGGGTATATCACTTAATAACAAAGTGTTTGGGTGAACTATAAACTTTGGAAGTTTAACAAAAAGTTTATAACTCTTTCTGAAAGAACACAAGCAAAAGAGAAATCAAGGATAGAATAGAATTCAGAACAATATATGTAACATCCTTCCCTAAGATCCTATTTATACTAGTCTTAGTATACCAAAGGGTCATGGCTCACTTAATCATCATTGATGATCAACCATAATGACCATTCATCAATACCATGTTTATTGTGTATTCATGAGCATTATTCCAACATGTTAGCACACTTGTAACTTCGGAATCAAAGTTGAACAAGAATAGAATCCAATGCTCATTGATCAAAGAAGACAAAAAGGCACACTATACCTGGCAGAACCAAAAGTTGAGTCGGCTTTGTTTCCACCCACAGGAACGTCGAAAAAGCTTTTCTTGCTGACTCGGTTTTCCAATTTTGCCTTTTGTCCTTCCTTTTGACCCCCTTTGGACCTTGTATTTTAATACACTTTGTCCCACTACTATTTGTAGTACTTGGTGATATACCTTAGGATTTTATATACACTTATTATTCAACAAAATATCAGGTCATCGGGTCTATTTTGAACACCTCTACTTGCATGCCAGCAGTAGGATCACCAACATTGTGATAGCATCATTTGCATTGTTTGTACTTTGTACTATCATTTATACTCCAACTTAGCTAAAAGTTGAAGTTAAAAGAATAGAGAATATGGATGGAAATGATTGTTAACTGCTAAATGGGTAGCATATCAAAATGCAAGGGCTTCAACCAAACTTTTTACACTATCTGTAATAGACTTTAAATCCTTGTTACATGCCAAAAACAATCTACAATACTGCATTACACTGCAATTATTTTCCTCACTTTCTTCATCTTCCTACGGCATATTGGACAAGTCCCTGCCTCTTCCGCTATCCTGCAAGAGTTAATCTTTTGTGAGCAATACTTCACGAAGAAATCAAATGTTCATGTAAAGCATAAAACGAAAAATAAAGACTTACCTTGATCCACAGCTGAAACAAGCAGCACAATGCCCACAAGGAAGAAAGAAACAATCCCTAGGAGAATCAAAACATATGGCACATAAACGACGAGTACTTTGACTATGAATTTCTGCTTCTTTTCCTTCGAAAGAACCCTTCGAAATCATCTTCTCTTCAACACCTTGATCCTCTTCACTGGGAATCGAGTCATATGATGAGCCCCAATTCGAGTGATCATTGTTCTTGGGGGAAAGCAATGGCTCTCTATCAGTCACAGTTACGTTCCCTTGGTCTCTAGTTTCGCTTCCAATACTATAGCATCGGAATAGTACTAAAACGACTGCTGCTATTAAACCTGTATTACATGATTAATGATCCATGTAAGCCATACACAAAATCCAATTGCACAATCTTCAAAAAGGTATTGAGATGTGAATGTCGTACATGATCCACCGAAATATGTGATCCATTGTGGTCCAAATGAAATTTGGATGAACCAATAATCATTCTTAGTCTTAACCTGGGAGCAGAATGAATGAAAATTTGTATTAATTAGTCCCAAAACAAGAACATTGGTGAATAAAACATAGTTTTGCCGAAAATGGATTAGAATAATTTTGGGATTTTGAGGTAGTAAAGTACCTGTGGAGAACCTGAAGTAGTTAGGACAACTGCATTTGGGTTCAGAAACATAAGCTTGAAACTGCAAACATGACTTCTTAACAAGCATTTGAAAGACGCGTTGCTAGTGTTATAAAGAAGAGATTTTATGGTGATGTTCATGTATACCTGTTTCATTAGTTCTTGTCAGTTAGTGTCAATTAGCACATTCAGATTCTTAATTTTGCTGTGTTACAGATCAGAACAGACCTTGGCTCAAGGAGTTGTTCGAGTAAACCCATTAGATTAAACATTCTTATCATCTATTAATATACTCAGATTTCGATTTTCACAGAACTGGATAATCTCAACTAAGTATAACTACTATTGAAACAGTAAAAGAACCTTTTTAGTACATCTTTCTACGGATTAATCAATAAGTTCATGCATTTATCCCGGTTGACCTTAACAGCGTTTTTTACTATTAAGAAACCAACTAAACCAATAAATTTAACTGATTTTTCCATTACATTGCAAAAATATAGTAGTTGAAGAGATCACCTCTACTTTGTCAAGGTTCACGTTTGCTACCCCCACATAGTAGGTATCAGATTCTTGAATAGCCTGTGTGATTTTTCCACTTCCTGCACAGAATATAAACCAATGCTGCACATAATTGTAATAGAATATAAAGTAAGCTTAAGTTGGGAAATTCGATTACCATAGACAATGTTCCAAGACATTGTTGTGTTTGGATAGACAGGAGAATGTATCCAATGAAGTAGACTGTCTCTTCCTGCAGGCAAAACAAATACAGTTAATCTCATACTTGAAATTAGTGATGTATTTGACAGAAATCTTTCTTAATGAAAAAGACCAATGTTTCAAAGACAAAATTTCTAAAATGTTGTGGGGAAAATCCATATGTAGTAATACAATATGAGAGTTACAGTTGTGGTAACGTTTTTGAAACAGCATTTGTAGTGCATGTGTATAGTTTGCGGTAAGCTCAAAACCTTTGCACTATGAGTTTACTAAACAGAAGTATGTCAGCAGAAGAGCCTGTACCTTGGGCAATTATAAGAGATAGTGAAGCAGAGCTAGGTGATTTCACATCGTACGATACATCAACTCGAGATCCAGCATTTAGGTAGTATGCCCATTCCTACATGACACGATGAAATGCATTATATTTTGGAAATTATAAGCAAGTTGAACTTGAGAAACAACCCAACTAAAAGTTTAAAACAATTCTTCCAGCTTCAAGATATGTTACAGGCACTATTATGCCCCTTCACGCGAGAACCCTTTGAGCAAGAAGTGTGGATACAATACATGTCTTACACTAAATATTTCATTTCACTCATGACCTTGTGCAATATAATTTTGGCTTATGATATTCAAAAGAGTAAGAAAAGAAAGGAAATTGACCTTATGAGACTCAGGCTCCAAATATTCTGTAAGGCATATAGACCAAGTGGTTTGAACATCATGTAAAGGATTGTAATTGAATCCGTAAAGCATAAGCCCGGCGGTTCTATCCTTTATTTGTTGTGCCTACATGGCAAATAAATGCATGTCAATTATAACATCATCACTAGTTTTTTCGTTTACAATTTTTTATTACCACCTAATACCACATTTTCAACTTATTAAGTGATTTTCCTACTAAAATTACACTAGTTTTTCATTACTATTACCAAACGGGCCATTAAACTATAAACCCGTCAATCTTATCATATAGAGGTAAAAACAAAAAAAAAACTTTAGATGCGTGTAATTTGCTCTATTCCCAAATCTTAATGATGAACTAGTTAGATAAAGCAGAAGCACAACATCTAGATAATAACAACAACAATGCCAGAAGCACACAATCTAGACAACAACAACAACAATGCTAGAAGCGGACAATCTAGAGTTAAGAATAATAACCTTGATGGAATTAACAAAAAAAGGATTTGCTTTGATCAAGAATGAACAATTTGGGCCCAGTTGCAAGTTGAATGATCCATAGAACCCCATAAACAGAATCATGGATGCTGTTTTTTCAGTAAAACCAAAGTAAATATTAGCTCTGCCTCTTAGTAAAGGAAAATTTAATGAAAGTATAATTAAGGGACAACTAACCAAAGACCCAAAAGGTCAAAATCACAATGAAGCAAGACCAAAAATCATTAGTAAGATCAGTTGAACCAAAGCAAAAGTAATTAACATAACTTGGGCTGTTGTTTGTGTGCTGCAGATGATCTTCTTGTTGAATTTGCACTTGCACTTCTGTTTCTTCTTGTTGGGAAGCATTAGAAGGAACAATGTCATGGTCAGAGCTTACAATTATTTGTCCTTGTTCATCCATATCATCAGTATTTTAGACAAATAATGTTTGTTGTTTGATATATGTATGAAATGGAGAAAAGGGAACATGATCATGCTTATAAGTATGACAAAGAGAATACATAGTCTATTTTATTCATTTGGAATATTACAAAGGTGTAGATAGTGGTGCACTTTTTTGGGGGATTAGGAGGGAAGAACAAGCAGTATTTAGTTGGTACTTACCCTTCTTATTCCTAGGACTGGCAGTTGGTGGGAGGTGACCAAAGTTGTTTAAATCAGAATAGTACTTGGAATCTTTTAGTGATAGGATCAAAATTGTGAGATTAAATCGTAAGATTGTATGATTTTATAAATAAACTTTGATATACTAAAACATTTATTACTTAGTTATAATTTATTTGTTTCAAAAGTTTAAATATGTGAATTGATGTTTATTTGACTTCTTTATTAATAATGAAACGACAAAGCTTTTAGTAATTAGTTTAAACCTCTATACCTATATATCAATAACTTATTTATAAATTACGATTATGAAAATTTGAAATATGTAAGTATGTGATTGGTGAAAGATGGTACTCCTTTTATCCCACCAAATTTGCTTTATAAATATTTGATTGACAAACCAAGGAAAGGGAGATGAAAGTAAATATTATGAGATAGTTAGAGAAATGTGTGAATCGAATTAAATTGCAAATAAAAATTAAATATGTGCATAAAAACTAAATAAAAAGTTATAATCAATCTTCATATCTTCACGTTTGAAAATAAATGTGCAAATATTAATAATTTTAGTTTTAAATTTTCAAAATTGTACTTGTTAAATAACAAGATTAAATGGGGTATTTGCTAATATTCAAAAGTCATTGTATATGCTATCCAAAAATAACAAGTCAATAATATGTCAATTCCTCAATTCCAAAGTTTAAATGCTCAATTCTAAAGATTAAAATGTTCATTCGAAATATTAAAATGCCAATTCTAAAAATTGGCATTCACGTATATATTCTCCATTTTATATACAGCATAGAGGAATTTCGCACTGTTCATTATTCTGACATATATACCCACTAATACTTACAGTAGCATATGCCTAGAACAAAGCAACGAACAAAATGTCCAATAACACCCTGCAGCCGACTTGGCTTCATGGTGATCAAGCATGAAAGCCAAGTCGGCTTAAGTTACTACCACAAAATACTTATTTCTGTCTTAAGTCAAGTTGGCTTTGGTTGGGACAAAAGGAGAAGCCGACTCGGATTCTCTTGACACCCAACCAAAACTATCCTACTCTAATGCCACTATATTGCTTCCTGAACAATGCTACACTTATTACTAACATTTTAGTTTCTCAACTGATAACAATGATCCTCACACAGATGTGCTCCAAGAATTGGGATGGGGTTGTTAAGCAACCTGGGTCATGAGTGACCCGTGATTCGGGACGAACGTTTCCTATAGTGGAAACGGGGCTTCATGACACGTTCCATATAACTATCTAACTCATCCCATAAGGTCTTTATTTGGGTGAAAAACACAGCAATAGACATGTTTGGTGTTTGAACAAAATTGTTCAACTCCTGAAGAGAAATCAACTGACCTTTTGAACTTTGCCCAAATCTATCCAGTAACTCATTCTAGATATCTTTAGCAGCTTTTCACAACATCACAATTTTATCAATAGACTCTTCAAGAGCCGCAAGAATCTATTCCAATATAGCATTGTTGAGCCTTTCTCAAGCCTTTCCAGCAGTGCAGCGGTACTAATTGGCCTAGGTAGAGAACTATCTATGAAACACATTTTATTTTTGCCAGTCAGTGCTACCATTAAAACTCTGTTCTACTGTTCTAGTCAACAATTTCACCAGGAGAGAACAAAATTGGTCGATATCTGAGCTGAATCTATTGGATGCAGGAAATAGACAGATGAATCTATTGGTCGATATATATATATATATATATATATATATATATATATATATATATATATATATATATATATATATATATATATATATATATATATATATATATATATATAATACTATGTTATAAATTAAGAACATTTTAAAAATTATTTCATAGTTACATTTCTGTGTAACATAGTTACTTTTACAATTATGATTTTTTGGCTCAATCGTGACCATAGATTTTTATTATTTTAGTGAAATCAAAGGTGTAGAGTCCTTCTTACCCTTCTCATTTTCAACCCCTTCTCAATGGATCTCTCCCCTATATATATATATATATATATATATATATATATATATATATATATATATATATATATATATATATATATATTGTGTATATTCAATACTTCACCACGGAACGTTCCTTGTATCAATCATGGCATTAGTGTAGTCGTGGCTTCTGTTCATGTTTCCTGTGATCACATAGGAGTTCTTGAGCTTCTCACAAAATTTTGTGTGCCCTCCTCACAGAGAAGGAGCTGTTCACAGAGTCCCAGCTTGACCTTGAAACTCAAAGGATCTGTAGATTAGAAAACTGGTTCCAATTAGAAGTCATTTTAGTACCCATTAGGATCAAAGATTCTGATAAGACTAGCTTTTTAGGTATCAGAGGATCTCAATCCAGCTCAGAATTGTCATCAGTGTAGTTGCAGTTCGGTAATCAAACATATTCGCTCGCCTGCTGAGGATGTATCGTTTGGGTATCACAAATCACAATGATTGAGACAGGAACTCAAAAACAAACAATGCTGACACTGAAATACTGCATTGCTCTAAGGTAGAATTCAGAAATCATGTTTCAGAAGACAGTATATACCTGTGTATGACAGAAGCATAGGTAGTAACAACTGCACCAACAATCAAGTTCTAAACCTTCTGGCCAACTAAAATTACACAGTGCATAGTTAATGGAACAAGAATTTCAACCGAAAGAAAGATGCAAGTTAGAACATGAAATGGCAAAAATTTCCAGACTTCAAACTTTATTAAAAATTGATGCTTTGCATTATTCTCAACAACTTTGATACTGATTACACTACAGAAATATTTTTACCTTATAATGGGAGAGCCAAACTACATCCAGTACAATAATATGACATTGCCCTAATGGCAGTGTTTGGCAAGTTGGATGTAAACTTACCCTTATAATAATGAAGAGGCTGTCTCTTCTTAATCTTTGATAATAGACATCAACTGCAATATCATATAAACAATAACTGCAAATGATTTAATGATTCATTTTACTTTAGTCCATTATATTCTAAAGGCAAAGTTTGATCTGGTGAGACAATTAATCTGGTCGAGGAAAATTACACCTTTCAGGCCAGTTTTCAGATGAAAGGACGAACCCAGCCACCAAAGTTTGATCAGCCTTAGACACATCCCATGATCACTGACCAAAAATCAATTCTCGTGGAGGTGTCCCCTACTCAACGAAGCGTTGCACTTCTTAGGCCAAGCTGCAGTGAAAAGTATGAAAAGGTTGTTGGGTCGTCGTCCAGAAGCGACACGCCACATTCCCGAGTGTGGTGTCAAATGAGCTAGGGCAAGTTACTTATACTAGGACGTCATCTAGAAACGTAGCGCCGCATGGCCCGAGTCTAGTTCAAATGAGCACGGGCACATAAGGTTTTAAGGTGCTGGCATTGTTCTTGTTACTGTAGTTACTTGGATGATTCCTTCCTTTGAAGCTCAGGAGTTAACTAAAGCACTATCAAATTGTTTTCAGCTACAAAATATATTCAGAAAATTCACTTCTTAAGGCCTACATTGTACAAATCTTGGGTGCTAACATGGCATAATGGTCCTTAAGATAAGCACATGAAAAAGATAAGTGTTCAGAACAAGTCTGACGGGAGAGAAACCCTTTAACTAGTCTAGCTTGACACTTTATAAAAACAACTAACTCCAACCATATGTTCATGTTTAGCACTCAGCAGCAATCTTATTTGTGCAGATAAACAGGCAGGTGGATCATTCTCCAGAAATAAAGCAAGCAAACTCACAAACATCTTGGTATGGCTAATAAATTAAAATCACAATAGAAGCAGATACAACAACTCCGCCTGTGACTGCCTTATTGCTGGTCCCAAGCACAGCTTGAAACCAGCAATGAGCGACAATAGAAGCAGATGTTCAAGAATAATGTAACACTAATTTATTGAAACTGATACGAATTACAAGGCAGGTCGAACGAATTTTCTGTTAGTATGTTTGTCATCTCAGAAAAAAATACCTGCTTCTATATCCAAAGACAATCAGAATAAATCAGCTTTTTAACTCTTCAACAAGCTTGTCAAGCAGTATAAAAGAAGGCAAGAGCTTTCGCTCTCGACATATTGTCTCTATCATGACCATCCATGAAGTTGGCTCTGGTTTAAATCCCATCGGCAATAGCTCTGACAAAGCTAAGAGTGCATCAGCTCCCCTTCCAGCCTCACACAATTGAACTAATATATCATTTGAAGTTGCATAATGAGGAACAAAACCCCGACCAACCATTAAACTTAATAGCCAGGCAGATTTCTCTAAGTCACCAGAACTGCACAAGGAATTCAGAGTAATTCTGTAACTAGCTTTATCTAAGAAGACACCTTCATAAGGTAACCTTTCAAGCATTTGAAGAGCTTCGTCGAACTTTTTCTCCCTAGATAAAGTTTCAATGATGACTTTGTAAGTTATTGTATCAGGTTTGCATCCTTCTTCTTTCATTTCTTTAAGCAAATCCATTGCTTCCTCAAGCCGCCCTGCCCTGCCGAAGTAGTTTATCAAAGTAGTATAGCCAACAGCATCAAGTTTTATACCAATGGCCTTCATCTCCTCAAATACTTCCATGGCTTCTTTTATTTTCCCTTCCTTGCAAAATCCATTCATAAGAGTCGAGTAATTAAACACGTTTGGGGTGAATCCATTATTCTTCATAAACTGCATTACCTTCTTTGCTTGATCAATCTTCCCACCTTGGCAAAAACCACCAATCAAGATATTGTAAGTGAAAGCATCAGGAACAATTTTATCCTTAGAAATCATCTCTTCAAATAGGTCGACTGCTTCCTTAAGCCTTCCAATCCGACATAGGCCACCCATCAGCGTTGTATAGGTGATCAAATTGGGATAAGACACTCTTGCTTTCCTCATCTCTTTCACAATTTCAATGGCAGATTCAATATCTCCATGCTTGCAATGGTACTTTACTAAAATATTAAAAATACATGTATTTGGGTTCAACTTATGATATTTCTTGGCATCCACCAAAAACTTTCGCGCCAAACACATTTGGTTCGATTCGACAAGGAGATTAAGGCAAGTGCTTACAGCATTACGAGAGGGTCGGATCCCAACATATGGCCTAATTAAATCAAACATTTCAAGCACTTTGTCATGCATACCACACCTAGAAAAATACTTCATAAGATTTGTAAAAATACCCTCATAAAATTTACAGGGTTCATTTCTCATTTGATGCAAAAGGGCATCAACTCCTTTGAATTTTCTAGCAATAGCAAGCTTGTTTAGTATAGTTGCATAAGTAGCATTATTGTGATTAAAACCCTTTTGCTCTGAAACCTTATTGAATACATCCAACGCTCGTTGAGGATCATTCTCATGCTTGATCATTTCTATTGCTTGTTCATGAGTAATAAACCTTGTTTTCTTGTTTGGTTCTTGCTCTTGCTCTTGTTCTAATGGTGGAGGATCCAACTTTGTAGGACTAGTTTTTGGGTAATGCAAAGGAGATATCCATGGTAGTGATGATGATGATGATGCAGAAGAAAAGCAACGCAATTTGGACATCAAAAATCTCATCTTTTTCACCCAAAACATTCTTTATCTCATTCAGACAAACCATCAAACAGTTTGTCTGCATTCCAAAAAAAACAATACTAATCCGTAAAAAGAGCAAAGTAAGAACGAAATAGTTGCTCCAAATGAGTAGCTTCTTGGGTAAAAGAAACCACACCGATAGGATTTAGTCTTGTCAAATTAAATAATCAAAAATTTTAATGAAATCTCTAAACCGTTTGTTCACTCACTCTCGCAAATCCTAAATCCTTTGTCATTTAGTAACTAATCAAATCTCATGAAATATTTCATGTTGCATACTTTTGTAATATGTGCAAAAATGTCACTATCAATACTATAATAGAATGTAGGGCTGAACAGAGTTTGGTCTAAACCGTAAACCAAACCGGACCAAACCGTAATTTAAATATTTGGTCTGGTCTACGGTCTAAATGGTCTGGTCCGGTTTTTTTTATCAAAAAAAACGGTTTCCAGTCCGGTCCCGGACCAGACCGGACCGGAAAACCGAAATAAATTCCGATCTGGTGAAAACCGTAAACCGTAGACCGGAACCCGTAATTTCCATTTTACTTAAAATTTTAAATGTTACTATTATAACATTTATGAAACAGAAGCTCTGAGCCTCTGATTCTGAAGCTCTCCCTCCCCTCGATCCCTTCTCCAGTTCTCCTTCTCCCTCATTCCTTCTCGTTCTCCCCTAGGTTGCACTAAAACGGACACGGACACGACACGAGTACGGGAAAACGCCAACTTAAAAATGGCGGACACGGGGACACGAAAATGGCAATATAATAAATATATCAAATTAAAGATAATTTTACGATCTTTCATTTGATATTTGTAAATAAACACTTTAAAAACATAAAAAACACATAAAATGCAAAAAAAGTACCAAATAAACAACATGAGTATTTAAAATAAGTCATACAAACCAAATCAAAGAAAACCAAATCAGAGACACTAGCCCCACTACTAGACATGATTGAACTCTTCAAATTCAAAAAACCACAATTAAAAATTTAAAAATCAAATTACAAACACATTAAAAAACCACAATTAAGAATTGAACTCTTAAGAAAAAATCACATTAAAAATTCAAAAAAAATTACATG
>NC_080051.1:13561946-13591946 GCF_026212465.1 Amaranthus tricolor
TTTTCCCTCTTTTGTTGTTTTGTTTTCAAATTTAAATGTTAGAGTTTTGTAAATTGATTTGGGGTTTTTAAATCAAATTTAAGCATCACCTTGAATTTAAGATGAGTATATGGATTCAATTAGTAATTGAGTTGTTTTAGTGTTGATTAGAATTGGTTATTTGGGTTATTTGAGTTCTAGTATCAAATTGAGTATTTGGGATTATGAAATTTCAGTTCATAAACTGAACTTTCTGTTTTGACTGTTTTGGGGATGGTTATGAATTTTTTTGGGTTCTTATGTCTTCTTGAGATTTGTAGAACTTTGAGTCGCGGTCGTGTGGGCACTTGAATCACCCCGAGATGAGTTCATATGAGGAAGTTATGTCCAAAATACTAGTAGACTGTCATAAAGATCGACTATGAGGTTCCGTTTTGTTCTGTCCGAATTGTGTTGCTGTTTTTGAAATAGTTAGAGTGATTTTGGGATTTCGGTGTCTTCATGAGATTTGTAGATCTTCGAGTCGCGATCACGTGGACACTTGAGTCGCTCCAAAATGAGTTTATATGAGAGAGTTATGTTCAAAATAGTGAAATACTAGCAGGCTGTCTTGGAAATCCATAACGAACCTTCTGTTTTGGCTATTTTGGAATTGTTCTAATTGTTTCTGGGTTTTAGTGTCTTAATAAGAATAGTAGAGCTCTGAGTAATGGTCGCGTAGCCACTTAAATCATCTCATTTAGTTTCCGTATGAGTGAGTTATGCCTCTTTTAGTAAGAGGTGTCCTAAAACCATTACGGGATTCCTAATTAGATGAGTTTTGTTGATTGAGACTAGCTGTTGGATATGTATATTTAGCTGCTGAATTATTGTTAGGAACTAAGAGTTTTGACAAGTTATGATAATGGTGAATAATTGAATAGATTGATACTCTTAGATGTAATACTAGATACTTGTGAAACAATTTGTGGGAATGGATTCGTAGTGTCTTGATGGTGTATAGGTAGTGGTGAGGATTTGGATTTGAATGTTGTTAATGATAATTATGGGTCAAAGTGGTGATAAGAACTTAATTGTGGAATTATTAATTAGTATGAATTTACGAAGATTAGAATATCGATACGATATTGAATGTGGAAAGTTTATGGAAACTTGATGTTCTTAAATGTTAGTTGATTCATGTGAATTTGCTAGTGGTGGATAGTTCTTTGTTGTAGCTATTTATTTCATAGTTGGGTAATTGTAAGTGTTGGATATAATCCTTGATTTTATACGATTGGTTATTCTTGAAAGTATCAGGGTTTGTGTGGAAGTTATTAGTTGAATGGATAAATTAGTTGTGTTCTTCTTTTAGGATAGCTGGTTAATCTTGTTTAGTTTCTTGGATTGAGTTAAATGAACTAGAAGTGTTTGAATTGGAAATACAAAGAGAATTGTGGAGACGCATGATCGTTACAAGGTTATAAGCTAGCCTTAAACAAGGTTATATTTTTATATATGTTGGGGTTAGAATTAGAACTTGCGCAATCTTTGAAATTAGAATTATTAGAATAGAAGATGGAACTAAGATGCGGTCTTAGGAGGAGATGCAATGAGCTATTCGAACCTAGTTTGTAGTATCGAACGCTTTGTTGTGATGTTATGTTTGTTATGCTACAGGAGGCGACGTCATCGAGGAACCATTCTAGCTGTTAGCCGCGAATCGATCACGGCTCTTTGAAGCGTCTTGTTGGTGAGTAGTAGCAGTCCCTAAAAGGGTCTGATCAGACTATATTCTTGAAAATAAACTTTTTTTTTTACTAAAGCTCTTTTGAGATTAAAAATTGTTGAGACAATTGTTGTTGTGAATGTTTATGCTGATGTTATGATATGGTCAATGGATCGGGCTTGCGAGCTGGTCATTGACGGAGTTGAGGAACATTGTTCCCTGCTCCCTGTTTGAAGCGAATTTTCATTGAGATATTGACTAGCTTCACCCGAGAGCGACATAGCCTTAAAGCTATAGGGCACCTCTCAAACTAGACTCCCTGTGCGCACATAGATCTAGGGAACTGATGTTGCTTTTAAACCTATGATTTGAATTACTGTGTTTTGTTGTTTTGGATTGTTACTTCTCATTCAGTTTAATCTGATTCCCTGTTGTTTCCATCTTTTAGCTTGTCTACAGATCGGAACCAGTCGGGAATAATGGATTAGCGGAGGTGAATAGAGTTTCCAAGGATGTTAATTGAGCTGAGTACTTAGGAATTATAAATTTGTATTACGAATTTTGGATAAATGTAAATCTGTTTTGGCTGTGCTTGTTATATCGGACTTGTAGTGAATTGTATGATTATCTTGTGTAATAGTTAGATGATGGCTTTGGGATTTAGCTGAGTTAGTCACGTTGAAGAGCTTGTGACCCCTTTGCTTGAGTTTTGGAAGTGTGATTTCAGTTTCTTGGGAAACGAACCTAGTGATGACCCTGTTTGCCCAGTCAACGGTAAGTCGGGTTGTAATAGTAGCAGTCCCTTAAAGGGTCTGGCCAGACTACTTTTAGTGTAAAATCGTTTTATCAAAAGCTCTTTTGAATTGGAAATTGTTGAGACAATGTTGTTGTGAATGCTTATGTTGATATTATGATATGGTCAATGGATCGGGCTTGCAAGCTGGTCATTGACGGAGTTGAGGAACATTGTTCCCTGCTCCCTGTTTGAAGCGAATTGTCATTGAGATATTGACTAGCTTCACCCGAGAGTGACATAGCCTTAGAGCTATGGATGTTCCTCTCAACTAGTCTCCCTGTGCGCACATATATCTATGAAACTGATGTTGCTTTTAAACCATTGTTTTGAATTGCTGTATTTTAATGTTTTGGATTGTTACTTTTCATTCAGTTTAATCTGATTCCCTGTTGTTTCCATCTTTTAGTCGATTACAGATCGGAACCGGTAGGGAACGAGGGGTTAATGGTGATTGAATTGCGTTCCAAGGTTGTATTTTGAGCTGAGTACGTAGGAATCTGTAGTTTTGTATTAGGTTTTTGGATAAATGTATATTAGATTTAGTTATGTTGGTTATATTCGACTTGAAGTGAATTGTATGATTACTTGTGTTTTAATTAGATATTTGGTTTGAGAATTAGCTGAGTTAATTACGTTAAAGAGCTTGTGACCCCTTTGCTAGAGTTTTGGAAGTGTGATTTTAGTTTCTTGGGAAACGAACCCAGTGATGACCCTGTTTACCCAGTCAACAGTAAGTCGGGTTGTTACA
The DNA here is from genome assembly GCF_026212465.1 of Amaranthus tricolor. NCBI lineage: Eukaryota > Viridiplantae > Streptophyta > Magnoliopsida > Caryophyllales > Amaranthaceae > Amaranthus > Amaranthus tricolor. Next base: position 13,565,178 of record NC_080051.1, read on the forward strand.
GTTGGTATCAGAGCCGGTTCGTGAATTGAGGACCTTTGGATGGGTAATAAGGATATAGGACGAGTGTGAGTTAGAGAAAGACATTAGGTGTGAAGTTAGAAATTCGGTAGACGCTAGTTAGTGGAGTATCGTGAAGCGGACGTTTGATTCAATTATTGTTTTACAGTGTTTCATATGCTTATGTGTGCATGTATCTTTATCGAGTTATTTGTTGTTGATAAAATGTTTGTTCTTTGTTTATTTGTGCACGTAAAGCGATGGCTGAGAATCGTCCGCCTCGTCACGAGAGTTATGAGACTAAGGAAGAGTCTAAGAGCTTCCATGACTTTGAGCGTACGGTCACGTCACATGAGGCATCTCATGCGCGATCCTATCATACCGAGACCTCTACACCTGTCGTTCCGGCTGCCATCACAGTCGAACAGTTTAAGACTATGCTAGAGATGTTCCACACGCAGCAGCAGCAAAACCTTCTTCTGCAACAGCAGGTGCTTCAGTCACGTAACGCCGGATCTTCAAAGGGTAGTTCTTGGCACGATTTAGGGGCGTCACAAGCAGAGGGTATTCAAGGGTTAGCCCCTAAGACGTATGATGGCAAGGGTCCTTCTACTAAGCTAGACGATTGGATCCGAGAAATGGAGAAGATATTCGCGATACTGAAGACACCCGAGGATATGAGGGTAGATCTAGCGGTTCATTACCTGACCGGTGACGCCGATACTTGGTGGGTCACCCATAGAAATGCTCTTCTACCAGCTCTTTCAGCATCAGTTACATCGGAGCACCCTTCTACCGTACCTCCTCTTCCCTGGATCTTGTTTGTGTCAGCGCTTCGCGACGAGTTCTTTCCTCTACATCTTCAGCGGAGGATGTTCGATGAGTACTCTCGACTTACACAGGAACCCAGACCATTCACCAGTCTTACATTCGATTTATGGAATTAGCTAAGTACGTGGACGACATGAAGATTGGGGAGAGATTCAGGGCTCAGAGGTTCTTATCAGGGTTGAGTCTGGATATTCGGGAACGTATGAGGAGCTTGGGGCACGAACATGTTAGGGACGTATATCACGATGCTTGTGAGGCTGAACGCTTATGGGATGAGCGGAAGGCCACTCAAGGGCTGAAGCGACGTAGGGAAGACACCCACGAAATATCACCCAACACTGGGGGTAGACGATTTTTAGCACCTACACAGTCATACCGAGAGCCAAGATATAGTTTTGGGAGATCAACATTGAGCACTCCTCAGAGTAGTAGGAACATTGAGTGTTACCATTGCGGGAAGAAGGGTCACAAGAAGATTGATTGCTACAAGTACATACGTGAGCAAGGTTTAAGGGGTACACTGCAAGGTCCAGCGCAGAAACCGACCGGCAATCAAGCTGGTGTAACTCAGGATAGAAGGCAGGGTCGACCGCAAGCATCTTTTGGGCATGGTTCGCAGAGTCAGGGGTCCGCTATGGGAAGTTCATCTAGATCATCTGTCGGTACACCAGTTAGTGGCACCAAGGCTACAGGGAAGCTTATGACTCTCAAGAGAGATGAAGCAGAGGTTACACCAGGAGTTATTACGGGTACGTTCTTAGTCAACAATAAACCTGCATATGTTTTATTTGATTCGGGAGCATCTCATTCATTTGTTGCATCTTCGTGTGTATCAAAGTTGCTTTTGTCTAGTTTGCTTGAGATAAATAGCGAGTTTACACAACCATCGGGCGAGAGAATCTTATGTCAGCGAGTGTATAGGGATAAGGCTTTAGACTTCATGGGAATGGATTTACGCGTAGATTTGATAGAGTTTCCTTTAGATAATTTTGATGTTATCTTGGGTATGGATTGGTTGAGGAAGTACAAGGCAAGCATTGATTGTTGGATGAAGAAAGTATCTATACGAGGGCCTAAAGGGCAGAAAGTGATTTTTAAGGGTTTTGTGCCAAAGAATCACACTAAGATCATATCTATTATCAAACTGAAAACATGTTTGAGGAAGAATTACCCGATGATTCTATGTCACATAGTAGACACGACGATGAGCACACCCGAGATAGGAGAGATACGTGTAGTACGTGAGTTTGAGGATGTCTTTCCTTCTGAGATACCTGGATTACCACCTCCGAGAGTAGTTGATTTGACGATTGATCTTGTACTGGGCACGAGTCCTATATCGAAGGCTCCCTATCGCATGGCACCCAAAGAGACATCAGAGTTAAAGGTGCAGTTGCAAGGATTGTTAGATAAGGGTTATATACGCCCAAGCATGTCTCTTTGGGGCGCACCCGTTCTCTTCGTTAAGAAGAAAGATGGATCCTTTAGGTTATGTGTAGATTATCAAGAGCTCAATCGGGCAACTGTGAAGAACAAATATCCTCTTCCTAGAATTGATGACTTGTTCGATCAGCTTAGAGGTGCATCGGTGTTCTCTAAGATCGATTTGAGGTCTGGCTATCATCAGTTGAATATCTCGCCAGAGGACATTCCTAAGATAGCCTTTAGGACACGATATGGGCATTATGAGTTTACGGTTATGCCCTTTGGTTTAACCAACGCACCGGCAGCATTCATGGCCCTCATGAACAACATCTTTACCGCGTATCTTGATCAGTTCGTTGTAATATTCATTCATGATATTTTAGTTTATTCTAAGGATGAGGATCAGCATGGTGAACATTTTAGGATCGTATTACAGACCTTGAGAGAGCACAAGTTGTATGCCAAATTCACAAAGTGCGAATTTTGGCTACGCAAGGTTTCCTTTCTTGGACACATAGTGTCTAGTGAAGGCATATCGGTAGATCCGGCGAAGGTAGAGGCAATTTCGACTTGGGCCATAACGAGGAACGCGTCTGAAGTTCGAAGTTTCTTAGGTTTGGCGGGGTATTACCGGAGGTTTGTACGTGACTTTTCCAAGATTGCACGACCGTTAACTTGGTTGACCAGGAAAGACATACGGTTCGTTTGGGATGATCAGTGCGATGAAGCTTTTAAGATTTTGAAGACACGACTCACTACCGCACCTATCTTAGCACTACCTGATGGAGAGTCAGAATTTGAGTTGTACATTGATGCATCGAAAAATGGTTTGGGGTGTGTGTTAATGCAAAATGAGCGCGTCATTGCGTATGCTTCACGTCAACTAAAGACCCATGAGATCAACTATCCGACACATGACATGGAGTTAGCTGCGGTAGTCTTTGCTCTCAAGATATGGAGGCACTATTTGTATTGTACTAATTTTAAGGTCTTGTCTGATCACAAAAGCCTGAAGTACATATTCACCCAGAAGGAGTTGAATATGAGGCAACGACGATGGCTAGAGCTGATTTCAAATTATAATCTGGAGATCCGATACCATAAGGGAAAAGCTAATGTCGTCGTTGATGCTTTGAGCCGAAAAGCTGTACATAGTTTATGTAATGCCTTAGCTAGAGTGCGTTTAAGAGAAGAAATGGAGGAGATGGGTATCGAGATAGTAGACCATGGGGTAGTGGCGTCGATGATGGAGGTAACATCTGATTTGTTGGAGGAGATTAGGATGAAACAAACTAATGATACACATTTGATTGAGAAGGCATCTCTGGTGGTAGAAACACCTGACCCACATTTTAGCATTCATGAGAATGGCAGTTTGCGATACGACGATAGATGGTGCGTGCCTAATGACTCAGACTTACGTACTCGCATTCTTAAAGAGGCGCATAGTTCATGTTTTTCCATACATCCGGGCACTGACAAATTGTACCAAGACCTCAAGAGAACGTTTTGGTGGCATGGTATGAAAAAGGATGTTGCTAATTTTGTTGCCAAATGCCTAACATGCCAGAAGGTCAAGATAGATCACCGTCGACCCCAAGGTTTACTTCACCCGTTGCCAATACCCGAGTGGAAGTGGGAATCGATATCTATGGATTTTGTGTGTGGACTACCGAGGACTACGAAGGGCAACAATATGATTTGGGTCATAGTTGATCGATTGACAAAATCGGCACATTTCATTCCGATAAAGGACACTTGGAACAAGCATCAGTTGGCTTTAGTGTATCGACAGCAAGTGGTGAGACATCACGGAGTTCCACGAGACATAATCTTAGATAGAGATGCTCGGTTTTTGTCTAATTTTTGGCAAAAGCTACAGGATTCTTTGGGTACTGAGTTGAGAATGAGCACAGCGTTTCACCCAGCTACAGACGGACAGATAGAGCGGACTATACAGACACTTGAGGATATGCTACGAGCATGTGTCTTAGATTTTGGTGGTTCATGGGACGATAAGTTGGATATGATAGAGTTCTCGTACAATAACAACTATCATTCGAGTATCAAGATGGCGCCATTTGAGGCACTTTATGGTCGTAGTTGTCGTAGTCCCGTATGTTGGGATGATAGTTCGGATACGGTAGCTGTGGGACCGCCTTTGATTCAGGAGATGATTGAACAAGTCCAGTTGATACGAAGGAGGATCAGAGCAGCGCAGGATAGGCAAAAGAGTTACGCAGACCAACGATGTCGAACTCTTGAATTTCAAGTTGGAGATAAAGTCTTCCTTCGAGTCTCACCAATACAAGGTGTGATGAGGTTTGGGAGGAAGGGTAAGCTCAGTCCAAGATTCATTGGACCCTATGAGATCCTTGAGCGCCTAGGCGATGTAGCATATCGACTTGCTTACCTGCGTCTATTGATTGAGTGCATGATGTGTTTCACATATCCCAACTGAGACTGTACATCAGGGATGATTCACATGTTCTTCCGCCCGAACAATTAACCCTGGATGACACCTTGCAGTATGAAGAGACTCTCGTTCAGATTCTAGATAAGAACACGCGTGATACTCGTCGAGGTAGTGTAGCACTTGTGAAAGTGCTATGGTCTAATCGCGTTACCGAAGAAGCCACGTGGGAGGCAGAAGATGTCATGAGACGCGATTATCCTTGGTTGTTTACTTAGGTATTTATATATTTTTATCGTTTTATAACTATTGCATCTCCTTAGTCTTAAAGAGTTAAGTTCGAGGACGAACTTTATTCTAAGTTGGGTAGGATTTTTGGATTCAGAATAGTTTTAGTAAGTCTGAATGGTTAACATGGTTAGTCGCTAAATGTAAATTCTTATAGGGCACAAGTATGAGAACTTGAACAACATAGATTTCCGATATGTATGTTAGCTGGATATTTGAGTATATGCTTTGTTCAACTTCGAGGACGAAGTTTTTGTTAAGTTGGATAGAATGTGACATTCGGAAATTTAAAATAAATAAAATCATTTTGGGCTTTAAACTAATTAGAAAATTTACCATGAATCAAGTGAGTTAAGTAGGTTATTATAATAATAATAATATATATATATATATATATATATATATATATATATATATATATATATATATATATATATATATATATATATATATATATATATATATATATAGATATATATATATATATATATATATATATAATAATAATAATAATAATAATAATAATAATAATAATAATAATAATAATAATAATAATAATAATAATAATAATAATAATAATAATAAAAGGGTAAAAATCTAAAAAGTGGGCGGCAAGACTAGGCTAGGTGACAAAACTTTAATTTAGTTGTTATCCTTAATTTTCTTGGTCATGAACGCAAAATTAAAATAATAAGTAAAGTTTATAATCTTTAGCTTATATATAGTCCAAGCATACCGTGGGATTAAAAAAAAAAAGAAGAAGAGGATGGAAAATCAGAAAATTAATTCCCAAATATAATCTTTCTTAAAGAAAAATTCTAAAAACCCTAGAAAAATTCCTAAAAATTCTCAAAAACTTCCTAATAATAGTATTTAGTGTTAATTATAGAAATTCAAGGGGAGGAAGCTAATTTTGTGGCTAAAAATTCTGCAACAAAGGAATTTAATTAATAGTGAAATTATTAAAGATATAAATTCTTACATACATTTATTTACATAAAATTATGCTCATAAATTTTATATGTATTTAGTATATATAAATTAATATTTCTGGAAATTTTGGTGAATTAATTCGTTGTATATTATTTTATATGAATTATTCATTAAAATTGCCAAAAACCGCATAATCTAAAATAATATAAACTAAAATAATAAACATTAATATTTTTAAACGAAAATTTTTCTGTATATATATATATATATATATATATATATATATATATATATATATATATATATATATATATATATATATATATATATATATATATATATATATATATATATATATATATATATACATATATATATATATATATATATATATATATATATATATATATATATATATATATATATATATATATATATATATATATATATATATATATATATATGAGATATAAGTTGTGTATTAATTTCGTGAATTATAGTCGAGTATAAATATTATTATTAATTTTTGCTAAAAAACGCATAAATAAGGAAAATCATAAATTGGATTACCATTTCTTAATTATAATATATTCTATTGCTATACTTTTACCAGATTAATATTTTCAATCAAAAACCCCCTGAAGTTATACATTTGAGATTCAATTGTATCGAGTATTGTTGAATTTTGACTAAGATGTGTAAGTTGTGTCTTGATTAAAATTGGAGACTAGTAATATTGCGTAATTTGATATTCTTGAATCGACTGTGAGTTTTTTAAAGGTTAGAATGCTAGCATAACTCTTGGTTAAGCTACGGTCTTAGAAGGAGAGGTAATAAGTTACATGTTAGTATAGTAGTATCGAACGCTCTCTGGTGATGTTATGATCTTGTTATGCTTCAAGAGGCGACGTGATCGAGGAACCTTTCTAGTTGATAGCTGCGAATCGATCAAGGCTTTTTGGAGCGTCTCGTTGGTGAGTAGTAGCAGTCCCTTAAAGGGTCTGGCCAGACTACTTTTTGTGTAAAATCGTTTTATCTAAAGCTCTTCTGAGTTGGAAATTGTTGAGATAATGTTGTTGTGAATGCTTATGCTGATATTATGATATGGTCAATGGATCGGGCTTGCGAGCTGGTCATTGACGGAGTTGAGGAAACATTGTTCCCTGCTCCCTGTTTGAAGCGAATTGTCATTGAGATATTGACTAGCTTCACCCGAGAGTGACATAGCCTTAGAGCTATGGATGTTCCTCTCAACTAGACTCCCTGTGCGCACATAGATCTAGGAAACTGATGTTGCTTTTAAACCATTGTTTTAAATTGCTGTGTTTTAATGTTTTGGATTGTTACTTCTCATTCAGTTTAATCTGATTTCCTGTTGTTTCCATCTTTTAGTCGATTACAGATCGGAACCGGTCGGGAACGAGGGGTTAACGGTGATTGAATAGCGTTCCAAGGTTGTATTTTGAGCTGAGTACGTGGGAATCTGTAGTTTTGTATTAGGTTTTTGGATAAATGTATATTAGATTTAGTTGTGTTGGTTATATTCGGCTCAAAGTGAATTGTATGATTACTTGTGTTTTAGTTAGATATTTGGTTTGAGAATTAGCTGAGTTAATCACGTGAAAGAGCTTGTGACGCCTTTGCTCAAGTTTTAGAAGTGTGATTTCAGTTTCTTGGGAAACGAACCCAGTGATGACCCTGTTTACCCTTTCAACGGTAAGTCGGGTTGTTACAGGTCATGTTTGGAATAATAATTTCATTTGGAAATTTAAAATTGGCTTTATTAGGCAAATCAAAAATTTTTAGAATTTGAATTTGGATCAAATTTTACCATTGTTTTTAAAATAGTTAATGTTGAGAATTTAAGAATGACTATCCAAACCTTGTCATTCTCAAATTCTTCATTTATGATTTTATAATTAAAATTCATAATTTGAAGTGAAATAATGCCATCAAAACACATTACTACCATATGAAATTTCCTTTTTTAAAATTGTTTTAGAGGGACTTACTGTGAAAGTTAATAATTGAAAAGCGCCACAATTAAAGGGCAAAAATAACACATTTGAGTATGTTAAACTCTACAATTTAATCAATTTGCACACAAAAAATTAGGAAATTGAAAACATTAGCAAATGCAGGTTATTCTAGCAGCTCAAATGAGATTAGACATTTACAGAAGTACAACAAAAGAAACGAGATTCCGCTTTCACAACAAAATTCCTACGTAATGAACTTAAGTTATTTACTTTAGGGTGCATATCTAACCACCCAAATTATTCTCTGTAGGATTACAGCATTACAAAAAAAGATGATAATGTGTTACAACTTCCATAGAAGCCATCACAGTCTACCTTCAGGCGGCTTGATAGGTTCATCATATGCCGAAACAGGATCAAGCATCAACTTTAGTCAACTGCAATGATGCTTCGTACAATGATTTAAGGTTGAAGTTGTCTGTTTATGATGCACATCTGGCAGATCCGTGTTATATTCTTGTACGGGTATGTAAAATGCGCGTCTGATAGCATTAAGGGTCTCGTAGAATTGCTCGTGGCCAAGTGGTTTTGAAAACCGACATTTGTTTCTGTCTCCAACTTGGTGCTGAGTACACTGTAGTGACCTGTTTTGTACCTCGTCTTTGACTCTCTGATAATCATTGTAAATAATGAAAAGCAAATCACTTAATAAACTAACTTCTAAAGTAGAACTTTAAATCGAAGGGAAAAGAGAACAAATCATTATCCGTAAACTATAATTGTGCTCAATCATCAAGAGTGTCCAGAACAAAAGAGAAGAGGGGCCAACGCTTTACTACATGAAACATGCCCTATAGAGTAGAGAGTTGTTCACATGACATAAATAAAAATATGAATTACTTGGGACTCTAGAGCTTCGTAGGTATGCGTAAGAATGTTGCATCATAGTTACATGGAACGTAAAACGTAGCCATGTTTTGCGATCCGAGAACGTCCATCCCCAATCAACACAAAACGCGACCCAAATCACTTAAGGTGACGTCTCGGTTTAGAAGACCTTTTTAAAAAGTATTTTGGCCTTCATTTACAAATTAAAGAAAAAAGAGGGAGAAAAAAATGAGATGAAACCTAGAAATCTAAACAAAATTCCACATGAAAATAATTTCTTAAAGCAAAATAATCATTTTACATTAATTTTGTTTTCAAATATGTACTTTATACATAGTGCATCTCGTACCCAATCGTTCTCGAGTCAATCTAGGTTGCGTTATGTGTTACCGTACTGTTCCTTGCCCCCGTTCCGAACCGATTGTCGTTTCAGGTAACGATGTGTTGGACTTCGGCTACTTATTGTAAATTTTCCTCGGTTTGGTTCAAGACGCAGTATAGTCTAGGGTCCAAGACAAATACTCGAGGTGAAATGACTAGTCCCAGAATCATAAACTACAACAATATCAGTTCCAGAGAGAGCAATCTCAGAATACATATGACAATCATAACTTCTGTTCCTAACAAATGTTAACAATAACATCTAAATTCGGATGTCATTAACATCAATCTAAGAGAAAAAATGGTGTTTGCTACCATAACTACTCATGTTTGGGATGCCGGATCAGTGATAAAGTCATACAAATTAGTTTCCCACCTTCATTTCTGTGAACATGTAACCTATCTACCAAACACTTGCTAAGATAACAAATGGAGTCAATTTAATTAAAAGTATGGGGCCCAGTATAATATCAGGAAATAGCATACATAACAACAACAAATGTTTGATCCTTATAAAAATGGGGTCGACTACATGAATCACAAATCATTGCCATTGATCGTCTACATGAATTCACCAGATTCGTATATTTTGATTTTCTACCATCTCAACCTATAAATCTATTTATCCTTTTTTTGATAGGACAAAGTTATATAGTTTTTTGATTTTAGATTATAATGGACTATAGTTATAAATTAGATTATATGCATTTTCTCATTGATGCTACCCATAGGTTAATTTAAAACATAATATTTTTTAGATTTATCACTTACCCTATTTATCACTAACAAGGGTAAGGTAATATACCCCTAATTTCTCCAAATCCGACCCAAAGGAGGGAGCCACTTAATGTCGTCGGAGTAATGCAATGTTGTTGACCTATAAATCAAGATACTTCATATCATTTTAGGTATTTCTCGCCCTCCTTTTAAATCTAAGTTCCAAGTTCCAACTTTATATCTTCCTTACTGGTTCACTACTATTATATCCCAAAGTTGCACATGCCCAATTCCCAAACCATCCAAAACAAATCTCTTTAATATTCTCCTCAATTACACAAGCCATAAATATTATCAAAACCAAAGTTCCAATAAAAAATCAACTCTTAAATAAGCATTCAAGCTCAAATTGTCAAAAACAAACTTGAAGGCTTAGGTATCTTCTAGACACCTGTTTGACAAGCTTTCCTATGACTAGAAACATGGATGATGACGAGTAAATAACCCAAAATAACATTGATTAGAAATTTATGTATATTAAATGTCTAATATTTCCAATTTTAGTTTCTTATATGTAAACATTGATCAAGTGTAGAATCAAAACTTACTCAAAACATGATACATGCAGAAGTAATTAACAAACCTGCAACAACTTAGGATCAAACTTAGGCAACCCAATTTGTGAAACTGTTAAAGACCCAAAAAAGTTCCCCAACAATGCAGCATCACAAACACTCAATCCAAGAACAAGTCCAGCAACAAACCCCCCTAACAAACTATCCCCAGCACCAGTAGGATCAATCTGAACCGTCGAAAATGGTGAAATTTCAACTTCCCCATCATTCCAATACACTTTACAACCTTTCTCACCATCAGTAACCACTACACAACACAATTTTCTCACTTCCTCAATATCCAAAAACTGTGCTTCTTCTGCTGAAGCCTTTAAAAATCCAATCTTTGGTAATAAAGGATAAAAGTTAGTATCTTTAAGCTTAATTAATCTAACAGTACCATCAATTTGATCAAATTCTCTAATTAATCCCTGAACATCTACGAAAACAACATCACAAATCTCAACTAATTTCTCCAAAGTTTCAAGTTTTATTTCACCTCCAACACCCACAGCCATACCAAAATCAAATCTTTTGCAAATGGGTAAATCAATTGGGTTAATAGGGTCACATGCAAATACCCGTTTGAGGGTCCGATCAGAACCCGATGACCCATCGGAATTGGGCTTAGTAGAGGAGAAACGGGCTTCAAAAAGGGTTGTTTTGGAAGTGGGGGAGATTATTGGAGGGGTGGAAATGGAATGAGAGTAATTGAAATCAAGGCCAACTTTGGAGATGTAACTACAGTGAATTGAAAAGAGAGAAAAAATATTGGAGATGAAAGATGCAGCACCACCCAATGATTCTGCTAATACGACGTCGTCTTTAAGGAGAATATCATGGCAGTAATTGCCCACCACCAAGCCTTGGTGGGAGAAAGCCATGCTTCTTGTGGATTTGTAATTAGTTTGGTTTTTGGTTCCCATTTGGAGTAAACAGAGAAGAAAAGAATTTCGCTTCGATTTGGATCCACTTAATTATATTCAACAAATAAAATCTCTTCAATAAAAAAATATTTTACTACATCCTATTCATCTAAAATGAGATATTTTCTTTTGGAACACTTTTCATCTATCATTTTTAAATTACATTTTATTATTAAGCTATAAGTTAAAACATAGTCATGTGGGATCTTATTTGATTTGTTTTGATGTAAAGATTGTTGATATCAACTTTTTATAATTTTTAAATATCATAACTCGATATATTAAGGATCGAATAGAGTGCACAAAGTAAATGTTCCATTTTAGATGAATAGGAGGTAGTATTATGTTTGCTAGACTTTTTAAAAAATTTATCTATAATAATTTAACTTTTTACTAATTTCTCTACAATAATAACAACTTTTAATTAAACATAAATAATCTCAACTATACTGTAAAAAAGTTTCATCCTTTTACACCAATACTGTTAATACCCACGTTTAGATGTGGGGTTAAAAGAATTCCTCACGCTTAAATACGCATAGATAAAAATTGTGTAAGGAAATTTTGCCCATATTAAGTGTGGCTAAATTTGGGCTTAACCACTCTTATAAGCATGGGAAAATGCACCTTCACTCATACTTAGGGGTGTTTGGTTAGTTTTTTGGTTGTATTTTTAGTTGGTTTTTGACTTTTACCTTGTTGGTTGGTTAAACAGCAAAAAAAGTTTTTGGTAAATGGCTTTTAAAAAGTAGCGAAAAAGCTCGCTTTTTAAGCCAAAATGAAAAACCTACTCCAGCCAGCTTTTTTTTATTGGCTTTTGGCTTGTTGACCTTTTTCTCTAATAAATAGCCAACAAACAATACTCAAATTTACCAAACATCTCCACAAACAGTTAGGTTTTTCAGCTAACTTAAAAGCTAACCAAAAAGGCAAATATTTTCAGCTGGTCAAAGAAGCCAACTAAAAAGCCAACAGCCAACAACAAATTACCAAACACCCCCTTATAAGTGTGGGGACATTCTCCTCACTAGGGATGGCAATGGGTATTGGACCCGACCCGGATCCGTGGATCCGTATCCGTTTTCACGGATCTGGATCTTAAAAAATTGGACCTGTCGGATCCGAGTCAGATCCAGATCCGTTTAAATTTCACGGGTCCGGATCCAGTTCTGAGAAAAATACCCAGACCCGGACCCGCGGATCTAGAGGACCCGTTTTTTTTTTTTTTTTTTTTTTTTTTTTTTTTTTTTTTAATATCAAATATATATTAACATTACTGGGCTTAACATCACCATGAACAACAACACTATTTCCACAATTAAAATGCAAATAATAATTTCTCCTGTAAGCTTTCCATTCACCATCAATTCATAAACTATAACCTTCCTCTCTCCTCTCCCTCTGCCTCTTCCTCTTCCCCCGCACGAATACCAAGGATTGACACTAGAAACGGCGTTCCAATCGTAGATATTACACGATTTGCTAGACAAATTTCGTTGTGAAACTCACGTTCACCTTGAATAGTTCCCAAAGTTTCCATAACTTTAACAGCGACATTTTCTCCAGTAGAAGGAAGTGCCGTAAGATAAACTGACTCGAACCTACCTTGGCCGACCTGATACGATATATTGAAAGAAGAAGTCGCCTTTCGAAACTGAGAGAAAGAAAATTGTCGAAGCTTCGGCGGTTGCAGTTTCCGGCTTGTTTCTCTCTCCTCGTTTAACGGCGTTGTACGTCGAGTTAGAGCGAGTTTCCGATAGAAAATAATGAAGAGAATAAGGAGAGAGAAAACTCCAGCACCGACGGCGGGAGGGATGAGATGAGAAGAGAGAATGTTAGGCGGCAGCGTTGAAGGTGTTTGTCGGGAGGGCATGGTTGTAAATAAGTGAAAGTATAAGTGTCAAGATGAAAGTTTTAGTTTCTGTGCTGCATTGGATTCTTTTTAATTTTTAATACTACTACCAGTGGCTTATTCGGGAGAGAAGAGAGAGATTTTATGAAGGCTGTGAAGGTATTTAATGGTTCATGGAAGATTTTGACTTGATTTATTTATTGGTTGGTAAATTTTTTCTTTTAAATTGGATATATTTTATATTATTTAATTGGATATAAATATCTTTATTGTAATCTCAACACATTCAAAAACAAAAAAAAAAAAAGCAAAAACAAGTCAGACCCGTTTTGGACCCGAATCCGGTACTGGATCCGCAGTATCCGCGGATCCGGATCTGGGTCTTGCAAAACTGGACCCGCGGATTCGGGTCCGGATCTGGATCCTGTTCCTGAAAACGGATCTGGATCCGGGTCCACCTGGACCCGGTCCAGATCCGACCCGTTGCCATCCCTACTCCTCACTTATAAGTATGGAGATACAATTATTTATTCATATTCATATTGGACAAAAACATTTTTTTATAAAAATGAATTTTTTTTCCTTAATATTGAGTGAAATAATTCCCAATTTGCATCCATGAGAAACTTATTTTTCATGTTACAATCGATTTGATTACGGGTTAAATGTTTGGGGTCAGTTTAGAATCGAGTTTTGTATCCATATTATATTATACATAATTGTAAATCATTTTTAAAGTCGGATCAAATCGGGTTCAATTACAAGGTCGTGTAAATTTTGGGCCATCGATTATGTTTTGAACACCTCTACCATTCACGTACCACATTCGAACAAAACTTTTATTTACAATTTTATTAATAAATCGCTATCCGAAACAAAGGTTTGATATGAAATTAAAAATAAACTATTATCTGATGGTTAGATGTTGTTTAATTTTAAAATGGAAAATATAAACCGTCATCTAAGATGGTGGTTTGGTAATAATATATAAAAAAATATTATTACCAAATCGTCATCTCAAATGACGGTTTATTCTGATTATATGTTCAGTTGCATTACATTTACATCTTTCTTCTTCCTCTTGCTCTCCCTTTTTCTCGATACGGTAAAAAACAAAAAAAAAAAGAAAATTTTACTTGCTTACTCACTCACCTACTTCAAATCATCTACGCTACATTCTTACTCCTTGATTACTTCTTTATTTTCATCATTAATTGAAGGTAAAACCTCAACCTTATTCTTTTTTCAATGTTGCAATTTGATTTTCTTAATCATAATTGTTCTTGTTTTGGCATGTAATGTAATGGATTGATTGGTTGTTACATTATCTTAACTTCATGCTGTAAGCTTAGATTTTACACAATTAGAGCTGAATTACAAGATTTAGTTTGTATGCATATAAAATTTTCGATGAAATGAATCAATGAAAAGTACATCAATTCATCGGGTTATTTTACTATCTTTAGTATTTATTCATGGTATCAGTGTTGTTATACTTAAATTGACTCTTCTTATTAGTGTTGTTATACTTCAATCAACTCAATTAATGTTACACATTTATAAAATAGTTGCAAACTTGGGTAATGCGAGGGAAGTTGTGTCGAGAATGGAACTTTTAGAATCGGGTCCTAGTGTGCTCCATGACACATTTATAGACATGTTATTAAACTTAAATTACGTGAATGAGCATATAGACGAGTTTACTTCTCCAACTCATCCTCCTACCATTGGACGTGGTGTAATGAACATACAATCCACGACTAACTTAGGTAGCCATAATGCAAATGATATTAGCTCTCTAGATCAGAATGATGAGCATATTGATTTTGATCCAAATTAGGATGATGACACAAGAGAATGATTATGATCTTTGAGATCTCCATCATCATCTTCGGATGTTATGTTGCCATTTTTCCCCAATGATTCATGTCCCCTCCTTCACATTCATTGCCTACCCATCTAATCCCGACATACCAATGTCCAAGTCAGCGACGAGCCCCTGATCTTGATGTCATCATAGAGGCTAATGAGTCTACACCGACCTCCTCCATCAGTGTGCGCAGCAAACAGGGTCAGGACTCTAGATTACTAGACTTAGGATGACTATTATGTTAGAAATGTTGAATAATCAAGAGAATATTTTGTGAGTCATTAACCATAATTAAGTGACTATACAACGGGATGTTAATTTAGTTTACATTGCGTAAAGTTTATGTTTTATTAAAAACAAAACAAACATTATAGGATTATTATTTGATAATTGTCCGAGCTTAATGACACTAATCCTATTGGGTCACTCTATATCAATGTGTGAGACCATTTTATGTGTTTGACCCTATATTAGTCTAGGTTCATGTGACTAATCTAGTTGGACCAGATGGTAGTCATAATCCTCTATTTATTATAATGGTTATATTAAATTGTGTAACTCCTAATTTATAACTAATTATATTGAGTTTAATGAAATTCATAAGAAGATGAAAAAGCATGACTTTATGGCTTTATTAAAAGACTTAATCAAGTATAATTATGAAGTGTAATATCCAATTGGTAGAGTGAGTAACATATCATAAGTCATTCTATCTATAATGCAATAGATATGCAAAAAACATGTGTGTTGAAGCTATTAGAGGAAAAGAGATACTAATCATATTTTACCAAATTTTAGAGTTAGATAAATAATTGTGAACTCTCAATTATTATTGCTTGAACTTTTGAGAGGGTTTTCTGTTTTTATCAAGTAATATTGAGAGGAAAGATTAATTATATATAAGGGTTGTATGCACACAAAATTAGTTTAAGAACTGTTCCTAAACAGTGTGCTAATATACGGGGTCTTACGAGACATTATTGGTGGACTTCACTAGGGGAACTTCATTTGTGATTCTTATCTCATGGTTATATTTTGCTAGTGGATTCATGCTACAAAGGTATAATTTCTTATCTCGATATTTACTTATTTCATTTCATGTCAATAATTCAATCTTGGGGAGATTTTAGTTTTCTGCATGTTAAAGGTTAACAGTACTGGAACCCCATAGTGGTATCATTTTGCTCTTTTATTGATATGTTTTAAGATATAATAAATAATATTTACGAGTTATTTATTTGTACATGATAACATTAATTTGCGTGATATAGTTAAGAACTATAGGGGAGGGTTTACTAAAAAAATTTTTAATTGTAAAGTTATGAACTTTGTGTATTTTAAATTAAAATTGTTAAATTTTAATTCCTCCATTGGCCAATTTAATTATTTTAGTATATCATTTTTTAATTAAAGTGTTTAATAAATTTCGATATTTAAAACAAATTTCACAAAGAATTACAAAAACAATTCAGGGATATGGAAGCTTTTCACATCTTTGCTCTGCTCCAAGCTATGTTTTGAAACAAGGTAGGACTGAGAGCTTTGAGACCATCAACTAGTTACTTGGTATGCTCAAAATCTTGAAGCAGACAATTCTCTCTAAACTAAAGAAACAGGTTCTTATGTTTCAAAAAAAGAAGAGTGTCTTCATGAAAAAGGGAAAGTCAAATAAATAATTTGATCACCAAGACAAAGGCAAAAAGGTTGCCCAAACTAAGGTGAAAGTTGGAGCTGGTCCTAGGGATGCAGGCGGGGCGGGTCTAATAGGAGACCCGCCCGCGGGGATGGGTCCCGGTTTGGTGGGTCATGGGGCGGGTACGGGTATAAAATTCATACCCACCGCGGGGATGGGGATGGGGATGGGGATGGGTTTTAGGTGTTACCCGCCCCATCCCCGCCCCGCCCCGCCCCGCCTCACGAAATGTACAAATTTTGAGAATTGGAATACCCTAACTTATTTTTCAAATTTCTGAAAACCTTGAATTATTTTCAAATTTTTTTAAAAACTTTAAAAACCCCGGTTTATATTTCTTTTAAAAAAAAAGTTTCAAAACCCTAAATACTTTGGGCCTTTGAAACCATCCATAGGATAATTTGCTTCACTGCTTCAAAACCCTAAATTATTTCTTTCAAAACCTTGAATGCTGGCCAACATTTGCTTGAATTGCTTCACTGCTTCATTTGCTTCACAGCCTTCACTGCTGCCGTCACTTCACTGCTGCACTCTCATCTTCTTCTTCTTCTTGAAACACTCCCATCTTCTTCAATCTTGCTGCATATCGTCATCTTCTTCAATCATCTCTGTCTTTTCTCCAATCATTGGGTAAGTTTCTGATTTCCTTCAATCGTCATCTTCTTCAATCGTCTCTGTCTTTCCTGATCTGCATATCGAATATAATTTTATTAGATGATGTATATGTTGCTTGCTTTTCACTTCTGCTCGTTTCTGGTATAAAACATGGGTTTTGATTGGTTTATAAAGTAGCAATTTTGTGATTTTGTGATTTTGTAATTTTGTGATTATTTTATAACTCAAATTCTACATTTTATGGTAATTTTCATTTCTTTTATTTGCCAAAAAAATGTCGATCAAATAGCTATACAAACATACAATTTCAAGAAAATATAGAATTCAAGATTCAAGAATAACAAAGCAATATGATCTACATCTTGTTGACATTTACATTCAGATTGTTAGGAAGACAATACGAGTTTTGAGAATTGATGAAGAAAGAAAGGGGAAAAGAGAAAATGTGAAAAAAAATAATTGAAAATAAATATGTGACACAGATGGGTATTAAGCGGGGATTTGACGGGTGGTGGGGCGGGTAAAATGGGTATTAGACGGGGATGGATACCCAGATGGGGATGGGGATGGGGATGGTATTAGGTACAAACCCATCGGGGCGGGGACGGGGAAAAAAATTATACCCGCCGTGGGGATGGGGATGGGGATGGGGATTGATTTACCATATGGGGATGGGGATGGTAACGTCAATACCCGCCCCGCCCCGCGCCGTTTGCATCCCTAGCTGGTCCATATCATATTTGTTTCTATTGTAATAAGAAGGGTAACTGGAAGCAAAACTGTTAGAAATACCTTAAGGACAAGAATGATAGAAGTATCACTTCAAGTATTTAAGTGATAGAGATCAACTTTGCTATGTCTAATTCTTGGGTATTGGATACTGGTTATGGTTCTTACATTTGTGCAAATATACAAGAACAAAAGAAAAGTAGAGATCTTCATAGAGATGAAGTTGATCTATGATAGGGAAATGGAGTTAAAGTAACTATATTAGCCGTAGAATCTTATTGTTTATCTTTACGTTAGGACTTTTGTTGAGTCTTAATAACTGTTATTATATTCCTTTAATATATAGAAATTTGATTTCAGTTTTAATTTTGGATACTGAAGGTTTTACCTTTGTAATAGAGAATCATTCTTTTTCGATTCACAATGATGAAATTTGTTATGGTGTAGGTCGAAGCATAAATGGCCTTTACATACTAGACCTTGATAAACAAAACTATCACGTAGATAATTCTAAGAGACTACAATCAAAGGATTCTAATCATACCTATCTTTGCCATAGTCGTTAAGGATATGTAAATAAGAAATGCATCCAAAAACTCCATAAAGATGGACTATTGGACTCATTTGAATCAATCATATGAAGTATGTAAGTCTTGTTTGCTTTTAAAAAAGGTTAAATCACC
The DNA here is from genome assembly GCF_026212465.1 of Amaranthus tricolor. Classification (NCBI taxonomy): domain Eukaryota; kingdom Viridiplantae; phylum Streptophyta; class Magnoliopsida; order Caryophyllales; family Amaranthaceae; genus Amaranthus; species Amaranthus tricolor. The sequence continues at coordinate 13,584,012 of NC_080051.1, forward strand.
ATTTACTAGACATGGTGAAAGAGTTAGTGACTTATTAGGATTAATACATTCATATATATATGGTCCTATAAGTACCTCGGCTAGGAGAGGGTATGATTACTCCATTACTTTACTGATGATTTAAGTAATATGGATATGTCTACTAAATGAAACATAAATCGCAATATTTTTGAAAATTTCAAAATATTTCAGAATGAAGTACAAAATCAACTTGACAAGACGATTAAAGCATTTAGATTAGATCAAGGTGGTGAATATCTGAGTCAAGACTTTGTTGATCATCTGAAAATTTTGAAATAATTTCACAACGAACTCCGCCTAGAACACCAATTAAATGGTGTATTCGAGAGGCAGAACCGGACCTTAGACATGGTTCGTTCAATAATGAGTTTAGTCGATTTTCATATTTCATTTTGGGGTTAAGCACTCTTAATAGTGACTCATGTTTTAAATTGTACTCCATCCAAAGATGTTGATAATAAGACTCTATACGAATCATGGATAGAAAAAGTTCCTATGTTGTCTTTTATAAGGATTTGGGTTGTCAAGCATCTGTAAAACATTTACAACCAAATAAGCTTGAACCCAGATCTGAAAAGGTCTTTTTTGTGGGTTACCCCAAAGAACCCAAGGGAAATTACTTCTACAACTCTAGTGAGAAAAAAATGTATGTGGCTCGTGAAGGTATCTTTTTAAAAAATAATGTCTTTCTCAAAACCCAAGTGGGAGAAATATTTTGCTTGAAAAAGTTCAAGATGATAAGCCACAAATCACTCCTCCAGCGGGAGAGATTGTTTCCCCTATAACAGCTCAAGTTTTGTTACTAGTTGTACCTACTGATGTGGTGAATGTCCCAGTTTGTAGGACTAGTAGGTAGATAAACCTCTAAGGAGAGATCCCATGGAGGTGTATCTCGTTCATGAAAGTTATGAAGTTCTTATATTAGATAAGGAGGAACCTACTACCTATAAGGAAACAATGACTTTGAAAAATGGCTTGGAGCTATGAAATCTGAAATGGAGTCCATGTATGACAATCAAGTTTGGAGCTTGGTTGACTTGCCTAAAGGTGCTAGACCGATCGAGTGCAAGCGAATTTATAAGATAAAAACTGACATGGATGGCAAAATAGTTGTCTGCAAAGCACTATTTGTAGCTAAAGTTTCAAGCAAGTTCATGGTGTAGACTATGATGAGACTTTTTTACCAGTAGCCATGCTTAAGTCCATTAGAATCATCCTAGCAAAAACTTCATATTATGACTACGAGATTTGACAAATGGATCTTAAAATCGCTTTTCTAAATGAATATTAAGAAGAGGAAGTGTATACAACACAATCGGAGAGTTTTGTGGATCCCGATAGCCCTAGGAAAGTATGTAAGCTTCAGAAGGCCATTTATAGACTAAAGTAAGCATCTAGGAGTTGGAATATTCTTTTTGACAAGGCAGTTAAACAGTTTGGTTTCCTCCAAAATTCGAAAAAGTCTTGTGTATACAAGAAAGACAGTGAGAGTTTGTTTTGTTGTTTTCTTAGTTTTGTTTGTAGATGACATACTAATGTAGACTTGGCTAAGTAGTTGTTTCTCTATAAAAGACCTTGGAGAGGCTCAGTACATTTTGGGCATCCGAATTTATAGAGATAGATCAATACAGATGATTGGGCATAGTCAAATGACTTATATTGACAAGGTCCTTGATACGTTTTTCTTCTAATGACTCATGGCATATCTCTTAGCAAGAAGCAGTGTCCATTGACATTTGATGAGCTAGAGAATGAGCAGGATTCCATACACTTTATCGATTGGATCTATCATGTATGCTATGATATGTACCTAACCACATGTTTTGTGTGCTTTCAGCATGACGAGCAGATACCAATCGTGCCCTAGTAATGGCCATTGGACAACAGTCAAGAATCTTAAAGTACCTTAACAAGATTAAGGATAAGTTCTTAGTTTTTGGAGGTGTATTTGAATTATGGGTAAATGCTAACTTTCTTACATATAAGGTTGGTTCTTATCGTAATCTAGTTACTTCTTTAATCTGAACGAAAGTGATGTGAGTTGGAAGAGTTCCAAATGAACTATAGAAAATTCTAAAATTGATGTTAAGTAAACTAAAAGTGTAAATTTTATTAGGTAACCATACCTGTTAACTAAACCATTGTCTCAACAAAAGCATGAGATGCATTTAATTAGGATATACATTAAATCTATTATGAAATAGTTTAGATGTTAATTATGTGTATGAGATACATATATATAAGTTATGTTATATTTGTAGTGCTCTTCAATGTCATATAAGATTCATGATTATCTTTAAAGTATTGTACTTATTCATTTAATGCTTCTAATAATTTAGAATTTTATGATGTCTGAACTCTAATGTATAAAGTCCATATAGGTTGTTAGATATGTGTTGACACTCTTAGGTTTTGATGATGACTACACTTTATATAAACAAATTTATTTTTAGAGATTGTATGCAGGTCGATATCCGGTCATGATTAAGATCATTGATAGTGCCTATGACTTAGTCTATGAACGTGTACTTGTCAAAAGAATCCAAAGAAGTTAGATAAGATATATCGCTTAGGATGTCAAATGTAGACAGGAGGTCTACTGTTCTCAAGTTTGATGATCAAACGTTACTGGAAAATGAAAACAGTGCATTGTTCCCAGAGTGGAGTCTGGAGAAGATACATCTGCTGAAAAATTCTGATTAAGTTATTTTTTGATTTTTTAGTTGATGTATTAGTTAAAATTAATTTGTTGCATTATTTATTAATTATGTTAATTGTAAAAATATTTTATAATCACCTAAAATATAACCGTGTGATATTCTAAGTATGGAATATTTTTCTCCTTTTAAAAAGGCTTTTATTTTGGATCTAAATTTAGTGAGTAACTAACTTACCTATTATTAGAAAAGGTGAACCGTAGCTAACTTACCTATTATTAGAAAAGGGAACCGTAGCTAACTAACCTATTATTAGAAAAAGGAAAACCGTGGCTTTTACTTGTAAAATCAAGTGTATACCTATTTTACCTTTTATTAAGGAAATAACCGTGGGTTTTGACCTTGTTATTCAAAATCCATAGTATTCTCCTTATTTTTAGGGATAAGGGAATAATGGGTAGTTACTTTCTTTTTCTTAGGTAAATTAACTCTATAAATAGAGGACTTGCTTGTTCCTCAAAAATAGCCTTTGTATGAGCCATAAAATTCATACGAGAGATTGAAAAAATTAACATGAAATATTTTGTTCAAAAATTGCCAATTAACTTATAATATTTTCTTGTGCAACTCTTTAATTTTATCTTTAGAGAATTTATCCTTGTAAAGGGTTTTTGAGAGAATTATTGTAACTAGACTTGGGTAAGTCTAGGGGAGAATTAGAAAGCTTCTAGTGAAGCTAGAGAAGAGAATAGCTTTGAGTAAAGCTAAGAGAGAAACTTCGAGTGAAGCAAGAGAAAGAGAAAGAGAAAGAGAAGTTGGCCTAGTTAGAGAAGCTTCGAGTGAAGCAAGTTGTTTTATATAATTGTAACAAATTGCCTAAAACATATTGGAGAGTTTTGAAATCCCGAGGGGTCGTGGTTTTTCCTTCTATTTTGGCCTAGAAGGTTTCCACGTAAAATTGTGTTGTCTGTTTTACTTTTTCGCACTAAGTTTAAGTTTTAATTCTTCAATCTAATTCCGCAAAAACAGGGCTTAAATGCTTAAACTTATTAAAACAACAATTCACCCCCCCTCCCCTCTTGTTGTCGTTCCCATCTCTAATAATGTCTACAAAATATGATCTGACAAATGAACCCTATAATGTAAACTAGAGAATTTAGATTATTTTAGGTCCATGGCCAGGTAGTTGAGTTGGACGCCAATTACCTAATATGGTTAGAAGTTGTTGATTGATTATCACGTTCATAGATCATAGAGACATTAGAAGCCTAGTCATTCACATTGGTAGAGGTTGAGTATCTCTATTTAGACATGACCCATTTTGAGTATTCTTTAAGAACACTGGTGTCATAAGAATATCTTAAATTCACTTATAAATAGAATCCTAAAACCTGAGTTTCTCACTGACTTCGTGTGTGAGAATTATTATTCTTTGATGCAATCTAATGTCATGCCGTTAAAGGGGCTATAAGGGTTGTACTCAGGATTTTATGAATCACATAGTGAATAAATAAGGGACAAGATAAAATTGTCATACCCTTTTGGGGTTATAAGTCTCAGGCCACTCGGAGAGTTGGTACTGTAAAATGTATGGTAATGCTCAAATGAATTATGGAGATAATCATTTGTTATTCAATTCATCTCATGAGTCTAAGGAACATGATCAGACCAAATAAGGATGATAGTTTTTCTTACCTTATGTTAGATTAAGACTTAAGTTAACGAAGGATTTGAGATTCAGAACTTGTTGGAGTAGGTGGGAGTTAGTGAGTGAAGTCCGATAACTCTTGTGAACTTGTTTCATGAACAAGTGGGGGATTGTTAGATAAATAATTGAGTTCTCAATTATTATTGCTTGAGTTTTCAAGAGGTTTTTCTGTTTTTTTCAAGTAATATTGAAAGGAAAGATTAATTATATACAAGGGCTGTATACACACAAATTAGTTTAAGAATTGTTCTTAAACAGCACACTAGTATACGGGGTCTTATGAAACATTGTTGGTGGACTTCACTAGAGGAAATTCATTTGCGATTCTTTTCTTGTGGTTATATTTTGCTTTGGATTCATTCTACAAAGATAATTTCTCATCTCAATCATTTCATTTCATGTCGATGATTGGGTCTTGTGGAGATTTTAGTTTTTCACATGTTTAACGTTAATAGTATTAGAACCCTACATATTGTATATATTGAACTTTTATATCATTTTTGATGATTGTTTTGTAATATATATGTGTGCACTACTTTCATAATTAATGTGTACGTTCATCTTTTTTTCCTTTTGAAACAATGGTGGATGCGGTGTTCAATTACTCGAATTGGTTGTTAGTTGATTTGTTATAGAATACGAAGTGTTCAACAATTTTAATGTAGTTTGTAGAAAGCATTAATGAGAGTTCAATTCTACAAAAGTTGTCTTAGAAATCATATAGACCAAAACACTACTTGAGATAGCGATTTGGTTTTAACAAAAAAAGAATTACCCTTAAAAAACCGCCATCCTAAAATCATGTATAATAAATCGACATCTTAGATGGTGATTTTCTTGTAACACAGAAAAAGAAAATAATGCATACCAAACCGCCATCTGAGATGGCCTTTTTCTCTTAGTTGTAAACCGCTATCTCAAATAGTGATTTGCTATGTGGATGGTACCAAGGGAAATAAGTTTCCATCAGACGCAAAGTGGGAACTATTTCCCTAATTAGCAAGAATAAGGGAAAAGATTCTAAAAAAATTATTTATAAATTATAATTGCAAATTTTAATACGTACGAGTTATTACTGATCGGGACTTTACGTCCTTTAATAGTAATACCGCAAGTGCACAGCGTAGCGTAGCACGTCGGCAAGTATGGGTCGAATCCACAGGGAGTGGGGTGTATATCAAGGCATTCTCAATCAATTAGTTGGTTCAACAATGTATATATAGATGTTTGTTGGTGTAATTAACTAAAACAAACAAATAAAGACTAAAGCTAAAACAAAGTATAAAACAAGTAAAGATCCTAATTAACCAAGAACATAAGATTAAAGGCAATACAAACACATCAAAAGGTAATATGATGATGAAGAGGCAACGGCTAGGCTTTTTCACCAAAGTAGTGTTTACTAATCTTCAACCTAAGGTCATGGATATGGCTTATGGAGAAGAACATATCTTGGATACTAATGTTCTGTCTCGAGCAACAAAAGCTTCCTAAAACATACTTAACTACCTATTATCATGGAGCTAAGCATATTTTAAGACATGGAGCACGCATTCATCATTTCCAATCAAAACATCTACCTATTCTCATGGAGATAATTCAATTTTCAAGCATAGACTATAATTAGAAATCGACTCTCGCCCTCAATCCAATGACACTACAATAATAGCAAAATTCATCTCAAACCATAAACAACACAACCAAGCCAAAGGTAAAGAAAGCAATTTAGAATACATACATGGTGATAATACCTAGCCTAAGCTAAATTAAACTACTCACTCATATTAAAATTGAACATAACTAAAGACATTGAATTCATGATAAAAAACAACAAAATCAAAAGCAATAAAGTGTAGAGAATAGGAATTACTAGCTTGGAATTCAATCCAAGGAAGACAACAAAATGAAGAATTAATGAATACCAGTGATAAACTCCATAAAGCTTCAATTGCAATTCAAATGCTTGATGAAATGCTTCAATAGAATTAACTTAATCTCAATCACATTAATGTATCAAATGATCTTCAATGATAAATCAAAAGCTTGAACTATCTAATAAGTGTTTGAGTAGAAAAATGCAATTAAGAATACAAGACAAGAATCATGGAAAGTACATAAGGAAGTTTAAAACTAACAAATACCAAAGAAAGCTTGAAGAACAAAAAAATGAGTAGTAGAAGGATTGGATGATTTGGTTGAGCCTTCTTCTTCTCTATTTATAGGAGGGAGGACAAGTGGTGGGTGGTTGCTTCATGATTTCTCCACCACCCTATGTGTGAGATAGGTAGGCTATAGATGGATGGCAAATAGGGGTGGTGGAGCAGTAGAGTATGATAGGCATAAGAAATGGGTAGGGCATCAATCAACAGCTTTTAAAAGCGTAATTATTTCTTACCGTCCAAATCGCTCGACCTGTCGAGCGAGCATCAGGTACACAGGTCAAAAACTTTAAAAATAGAGCAGTCACCAAAAAGGCTCTGCTCGACCTGTCCGCTCGATCGAGCGAGCTCGCTCGACCCATTGAAAACTCTTTTGTTAACATTCTAAAGCTAATGGAAGTGAATGGTACTTTCGCTCGACCTGAGCCAACATCGCTCAACCGGGTCGAGCGGCCTTCAGGATGGTTAAGCTCAGCTTTTATCTCTAATACAAGTCTTTTTTATGTTTGAGCAAGCTTGGCTCGACCCAGTTTTGGCCGATTGGGCTTAGAAAGGTCTAGTTAGCTCCTTTTGGCCTTGTTTCCTTGACTTGGGTCATCAAGGCTTTGATTACTTGTGCTTTTAGAGTTAAGTGAGCACTGTATGCGCCAAATGTACTTGGTTTGTGATCGGTTTTGTTGAATATTACCTAAAATGCACAAAAACACCAAAATACCCATCGAAGCGTAAAATCCCAAATGAAGCAAGCATAGTTATGCAAAATCTCAATACAATAAAGCCAAATAATGGGAATAAAATATGAATAAAATGCAGCTAACAATTACCGCTTAATTAAGATCAAATAGTGCAATCATTATAACCATGTCACCGAATTCCGATCTACGATATTATTAATGACATTGGACTCTTATTAATTATCTTTAACATTCACTCTTAACTACACTAATTAACTCAGGTTAAGTGCAACACTACAACGATCATCCTTGATTCTCATCTCTCACCCTTAAACTATCTATCCTCTATGGCTACTTATGCATATTCTCTAGACTCCTCTTTATTCTTCTTTTTATTCTTTCATCTTTTCTTTTTTTTTTGCACTTCTTATTTCATTAAGGATAATCTACCCTCTAAATTTTGCAATTAAAATATTTGGTGTAATGTTTTTTTAGGGAAAAATACTTTAAGAAATTCCAACTTTGCGTGATTTAATTCTAAAAATTCCAACTTTCGATTAATATATTTAAAAATTTCAATTTTGGAGACATTTAGTTCTAAACCACTGGAGGGTTCATAGTAACATATATAAACGGTTAAAAATGACACATGTCATCGTTTTACTAACTCACAATTAAAAAACAAAAAAAAACAAACACACCTCTATAATTACCAA
>NC_080051.1:13596946-13634446 GCF_026212465.1 Amaranthus tricolor
AAAGTAGGTCAAACTTGGTTTGTTTTGCATGAAACATGGCACATAACACTATTTGGTATATATTATTGTGTTGAAGTGGTTAGAATTATAAATCATAGTCATATGCTAGAAATTACGTGGTAATTTAGTTGCGATTTTATGCGTTTTTAAGCTTTTTTGGCACTAACATCTAGTTTCTCTTAGTGCTTTCTTCTAATTCCATTGATTGCGGCTACTACACGCTGAAATACATGGACGATATTATAAAATCTTTGAAGGAGGTTGGATTCGAAAATATAGATGCCATAAGTATTTGTTACGTTCTTAAATTATAATGTATATATATTTACTATATTAATTATTATTGGTAAAATCTAATGTTTATTAATCTTTTAATTTTATATTATATTATAGGTTTTATACGACATTCCGTGGAAAACACGCCCTCTGAGAAATGGAGAGATGCGCGAATTAAAAGACAAGATTGTCGCGTATCTTGCTAATTTTTGTCTATGGTAAATTGTAATTAGTATAGATTTTTTAAGACTTTAATGTATATTATATTAAGGAAAGATGCAATGGCTCGATCACCTAGGAGATAAAGGTAAATGCAAAATTTTAGGTGTTGACAAAGTTGGTAAAAAAATCCCTCTAAAACTATTAATAATATCTATTTTGTTGAAGGTCTAAAATTTAACTTGCTAAGTGTGTCTCAATATGTGATAAAGGTAATCAAGTAATCTTTGATAAAGAAAAATGTGTTGTTAAAATCCTTACATTGGAGATACTTTTATTACCGCCCTTAGACATGATAATGTTTATGCCTTGAATACTAACGAAATTGCAGCTCAAAATTTCAAGTGCTTGAAGGCTATGACAAATGATCCAAAACTATGGCATAGACGTCTTGTCACATCAATACTCATACCATGCATGAGTTGTTAAGTAAAGATCTAGTTAACGGACTTGCAGCTCTTGACTACAAACACAGTCCTACATGTGACGCATGCATTAGAGGAAAACATGTAAGAAGTTCATTCCAACCGAAGAAAATGGTAAGTACTTCAAGACCATGTGAACTCTTACATATTGATCTATGTGGTCCAATGCGTTTACGGAGCATAAGAGGTAAATCTTACATTCTTGTTACAGTTGATGATTATTCTAGATTTACGTGGGTTTATTTTTTGAAGGATAAAAGTGAAACCTTGATACCGTTCTCAAGACGTTGTAAGGAGATGCAAACTCAGGTAAATCTTCCAATAGTCTCGATTAGAAGTGACCATGGGAGAGAGTTTGATCAACTAGGCTTTGACTCCTTTTGAGAAAAATACGGCATAACCCAAAATTTTTTAGCTCTTAGGACACCCCAACAAAATGGCGTGGTTGAAAGGAAAAATCGAACCTTAGAGAAAATGGCTAGGACAATGCTTATAGAAAATGGATTAGTCAAAAATTATTGGGCCGAGGTTGTTAACACAACAAATTATGTCTTAAATAGGTGCCTCATTAGACCCATACTTAAGAAAACCCCCTATGAGTTATTCAAAGGAAGAAAACCGAATATAGCCTACCTTAGACCATTTGGATGTAAATGTTTTATCCATAATAATGGCAAGGACAAACTAGGTAAATTTGATGCTAGAAGTGATGAAGGTATATTTCTTGGATACTTACTAAATAGTAAAGCCTATAGAGTTCTAAATAAGCGTACAAGTATGGTTGAGGAAAGTATACATGTAGTATTTGATGATATAAGTGAAACATTTAAGTGAAACATTTAAAGAGTTAAACCTTAATAAACATTTTGATGATATAAGTGATGATGAATTGGATGCTAATGGTATTAGTGAAGTTAAAAGGAAAAACATGCAGAATACCATACAAAGTCTTGATGAGGTTGCAGAAAAACAGGTTGTAAACATTGAAGACTCACAACCTGATCTTGAGACCCAATCTCAAAACCTGGAAACAACTTCTGAACGTACTGCTTTAGATACACCAATTAGAAATTCCTCAAATGAAGTAGGTACAAGTGATAACCGATTTCTAACACGTCGTTAATACTAAGAACCAAGTTATACAAACAATATTTATAATCACCCTAATACTACTACAACGAGTGTAATGATAAGTTGGGGGTCGAACCACAAGGACAAGGGATGCTAGACTAAAGACTTGGTGGGGGAAGGTCATATGGAAGGTTGGTTGGTAGGTTAACTTAGCTAATAACAAGTATAAAAACGGAAACTCAACATTGAAAGACAAGCGGGGACTAGACTATGTCCACCCTATGATGGTCTATTGGAAATAAAGATAAGTTAGGTCAAGGGAGTTCGAACGATAATCAATCAAGACACTCTAGATATCGAGAGGAAGTTGGTGACCCTATAAGCCACACGAACGACCTATAATCGCCCTATGTCTCTCTAGGAGTGGCAGAATAAGGTTCAAATCAAATATCTATCAACAACCATCATCAACCTCAACCCTAATCCTAAACATTGAAGACAAGACCAAACCTAGGGTTTCTCTAACTTAAAACCCCTAAAGAAACTACTCTAACATACTAGAGATATAAGCAATAAACAAGGAAAGCATTAAAGGAATTGAAGAACATGAAAGCATTAAATCTAAACTAAGAAAGCATTAAATGAAAGCATTAAAGGAAAGCAATAGAAGAAAGCAATAGAGAAAAGCAATAAAGACATCAAACCATTACAGAAATAAACTTACATAAATGAAGTGACATGAAAGTATATGAAAGCATTAATGAAGAACTACAAATCTATACTAGGGTAAAAACTAGAGTAAGCATTAAAGGGTTTGATGTTCGAAAATGAGGCACAAAAGCATCCAAACTAGGCATCCTCCTTTTACAGAAATAAGTCGTATTTATAAGCTAAGAAACAAAAGGGGTAAAATGCCCTAAAAGTCCTCAAAGTTTGGTTTGCAAAGAAAAGAAATCGCGCAGTCTGGGGCTTTCATTTGACCGAATTGAAGGTGAATTCGCCCGAATAGGGCTTCATTCAAGGTTTGCAGCAAGTCTAGGCACATTCCTTGAGTTTCAAAAGCCATTCGCCCGAATTTTATCTTGGTTCGCCCGAAGCTTTAGCCATTTGCCCGAATCTTCAGCCATTCGCCCGAATGGAGTTGTGGCTCGGCCGAATGGGTTCTTTCCTTGGCATAATTGTATCTTTGAGCTCTAGATGGCTTACGGGCTTTGTGTGGACCTTGCGAAAGACTTTGAATGCTTAGGAAAGCTTCGATACATGTGTCTAATCTTTGATCAAAGCATCTAAGTCTCGTACGCAACGTAAAATACCTTGAACTCTCCGAAAATACCTGAATTTACCTCAAAACACCATGGAGACAAGAACAAGGTAAAATCATGCGTAAAGTGTGTAAAAACTATTTTGAAACGCGAGACTCGACACTACAATGAAGAGATAAATGTGCTCTAAAAACGAGCACATCAACAAGTCCTTTGAATGATTATACACCGTCCATATTACGAAGAAGACTTAGAATGTCATCTCACCATCCTCCAGAAAACATCATAAGTGATCCAAACAAAGGTACGCAAACTCAATCCTCTCTTGAAAATTTATGTGCATTTTCTGCTTTTGTTTCTCTTGTAGAACCAAAGGATGTTAAAGAAGCTATACAAGAACCAGAGTGGATCATTGCTATGCAAAATGAATTAATTGAATTCGAAAGAAAAAAAGTTTGGGATCTAGTGGAATGGCCTCCAGATCATACCATTATTGGAACTAGATGGGTCTTTCACAATAAACTCAATGAGGATGGAGACATTATAAGGAATAAAGCAAGGTTGGTAGCTCAAGGTTATAATCAAGAAGAAGGTATAGATTATGATGAGACTTTCGCTCCAGTTGCAAGGTTAGAATTTATCCGTATTATGCTTGCTTTTGCTTCATACATGAATATAAAACTATATCAAATGGATGTTAATTGTGCTTTCTTAAATGACTAATTACAAGAGGAAGTGTATGTTAAACAACCACCTGGCATTGAAAATTCTGATCTACCTAATCATGTATTTAAACTAAATAAAGCATTGTATGACTTGAAACAAGCTCCAACGGCTTGGTATGACAGATTCAGCTCACATTTACTTGAAAATAATTTTCAACGAGGTAAAATTGATAAAAACACTTTTCATTAAAACTAAAGGAAAATATATTCTTGTTGTTCAAGTATATGTTGATGATATATTGTTTGGAGCTACTAATGATTCTTTGTGCAAGGAATTTTCTGAGATTATGTGCAAGGAATTCGAAATGAGCATGATGGGAGACTTAATATTTTTTTCTTGGACTACAAATAAAGCAAAAGAAAGATGGCATATTTATTTATCAAAGTAAATATGTTATAGATTTGCTAAAGAAGTACAATATGGATCAATGCAAAGTTGCTAATACGCGTATGAGTGCAACACTAAGTCTAGACCAAGACATAAATGGTAAGAGTGTTGATCAAAAGACTTATAGAGGTATGATTTGTTCTTTATTGTATCTAACTGCTAGTCGTCCTAATATTATGTTTAGTGTTTGCTTATGTGCTCGTTCTCAAGCTAACCCAAAAGAATCTCACTTAATAGTAGTTAAGAGAATCTTTAGATATTTGCATAAGACTAAAGACTTCGGTCTATGGTACCCTAGTTATGGAAATTTTAGTTTGATTGGTTTTTCTAATGCTGATTATGCTGGTTATTAAGTGGATAGAAAAAGCACTTCAGGATCGTGTCAATTCTTGAGAAATTCATTAATCTTAAGGTATTCTAAAAAGCAAAATTTAGTTGTTCTATCTACAGCTGAAGCTGAATACATAGCTGCAGGTGCGTATTGTTCTCAAATCTTATGGATTGCACAACAGCTTCGAGATCTTGGAGTTGGTCTCAAAGGTTTTCCAATAAAATGTGATTATACAAGTGCAATTTGTATTACTAAAAATCCAGTATAATATTCATGTACAAAACATATTGAGGTTTGTCACCATTTCATACGTGATCATGTTGAAAAAGGTCATATTACTCTATCCTTTATCTCTACAGAAAATCAAATAGCTGATATATTTACAAAACCTTTAAGTCATGATAGGTTTGCATATATTCATATGGAACTTGGCATGCTAAATGATGTCGCATGAACTAAGGGGAAGTAATGATATAAGAGTAAGGGTTCAATAGTAAAAGGTAAAATGTTACTAAATACTAAGTATGTATTTAGGGGGAGTATTTCATTTTATTTACATGATCTAAATTGCATATATATGTGTTTATACATGTTTTTGAGAATTGAAAATTAAATTTCAATTTCTTAAAAAAAATATTTGTTTTTATATATATACAAAAATGGGTTTATAATTAAATTCCGTTTATTAATAAAGGATATTTAATTATCTTAAAACAAAATTGATGCCATTCCGATTCAAACCATTGTTCCATCCGTTGAAGCTACACTAATCACCACTTCCCCTGGTAAACACAAACCTTCCAAGAAAAGAAAGACTAGGTCCAGGAAGTAATTTTATTTGTTGACGGTTGATAAACAATTTCTTTTAACGGCAAACATATTTTCTTGTTTTGATTAACAATCCCAACATTTTACTCCTTGTTTACTTTTTGATGAAAGTCAAAAAGGGGGAGAAATTATTTTGTAAATTATGTTTATTTTTGCTTGCTTGCTTTGCATGTTGCATAATAGTGCTTAGTGTATATTAGTTTTGTTAGATGATGCATAATGATTGTTCATTGTTGGATGCTGGATGCTTTCATGTTGATTTCATGTGTTTCTATCTTTTATTGTTCATGATCTATCTTTTATTGTTCATGATCCAGTAGTTTATACATTATTTGAGAAATTTAAGGAAATTTAAGAAATTTAAAAAATCTGATATCCTTATTGATTTGTTGCTAATTTTATTGATTTTTTTTTCTTAATTCTTAAACATGGTTACTTGATGATGCATGTTTGATGATACGTTTCTAGTTACTGATTATTGTTCATGACGTTTGATAATCATGATTTTTGATATGATGATATGATGTTACAATATAATATTGATTATTATATCTTTGCAAGTATTGTGATTAGTTATTTGTTTACATGCATGAATAATGAGAAGCGAAAATTTATTGGCTTATACTATTATGTTTTGAAATTGTTTTCAAAGTCTTGACAACTTTCTAATTAATGATATCTTGTTATTCTTATCATGTTTTTCAATTCATGTTAACTTAGTAATATGATTTAGGAAAAATATGGTTTTGACTTTCATCAAGGGGGAGATTGAAGACTCAACTCTCTTAAATGATGAAAATTCAAAACACATATTACTTAAACAAATAAATTAAGTAATTACATTTAGTTGTTTAAGCCGGTCTAAAATCATATGGAATATAAAGTGAATAATTGTTATATTTTTTTAGTCCGAAATATTGAAATAAGCTTAAATGACTTAAGTTTATCTTAAGGTCGAATTTATAAGTCTTGAAATAAGTTTAAAGGTCTTTAAGATAATAGTGTTTACAATAAGGTTATTTTCGTAATTATATTTGAAATATTTTAATAGGTCAAGGTTTATTAAAATTAACTTTGAAATATTTTAATAGGTCAAGGTTTATTAAAATTATCTTTGAAATATTTTAATAGGTCAAAATATATTGAAATTAAGTTTGAATATATTATTACACGTTTTATTTTAAACGTTTGGATATATTTTGAATTTGAATTTAAAGTGTGTGTTTAAGATATTTAGTTGATTAATGTTAAAGTACAAGCTAACACATATTTTGTTATTAATAGTACATGGTTAATATTTGAATTTAAATAAGTTGTTAAGTTAATTAAAGAGTTTCCTATAAATAAGATGGTAATTTAAATTGATACTAAAAATAGGAAATGACAATTTAAATTAATGCTCAAAATAGGAATTAATTTGAATAAGTATTTACACGTTATTTTATTTGGTTTTTACTGAGTTTTCATTATCTTGTATGAGTTCTAACGTGGCAACACAACATTAGTTGTTAAAAAAATTACAGCACACAATGACGAAATTAGATGAGCTGTCAGTGCAACGTCAGTTTGATTTAAAGCTCAAGGTCTTTCAGACTGGCACGGAATATCCAGATCAACGAAGTTAACGGATGAAGTTTTCTTGCTCTTCAAGGAGATGTTGAGGCGTAACATCTATAAATACAAGGCTTCATTTCAAAATTAAGGATACACCTCTATGCACCTCTTCTTACATCTTTCTCTCTTGTAATAAGATCTAGTATTCTCTAAGTATTCAAAAGAGTTGTAATTTTTAGTTCATCTAGCTCTTACAATTTGTAATAGGCTTAAGTGTTAAAAAGAGTTAGATTATTTCATAGTTTAATACGCCTAACTTATAATACTTTTCAAAGTGTTCAACTTGTAATCTTTATTGAAAGATTGGGATTTGCTTTTATTAAAGGGACTTGTAAGACGTTTCTTCAAGGGGAAGAATTTGGTGAGAGAAGATACTGAGATCTTCTAGTTTGTCTTAAAGTAGGATTAATAAAAGGCGTTGAAATCCTACAGGTTGAAAGAGAACCCATAGGCGGGGAGTTGGTTGTTTAGAACCGAACCTCGTTAATATATCGTGTGTTATTCTTTAAGTTTATTTTTCGCACATACATTATAGTTTTATTACTCGATCTAAAAACTGTCCGAGAAAATAGTGTTTGAAAGGTCACTCAATCTCTTGAGACAATCTTCCAGACAAAAATTTTATAAATTTCAATTGGAAATAAGATGAAATCAAATAAGAGAAAGGAGATATGGCTCACAAAAATAAACTAGCATGAGGTTGAAGAAGTGAGAGGAGGTCGCGGAGGTGGTGGCACAAGGCCAAAAATCGGCTGCTTGGGTCCTGTTTGCTGGCGGCAGGCTGAGCAAGGAAAGCTACTGCAGCCGTGACTCCTTTTGGGGAAAGGAGGCTTTCCCTGCTGCGGTGACTGCTCACGGTGGAGGTGAAAGGCAGGCGGCTTGTAGTGGTGGTGTGTCGGCTGTGGAGGAGGGAGGAGAGAAAGAGGGAAGAAGAGAAGGAGAAAGGTGGGCAGTGTGATTTCTTTGTGAGTGAGGGATGGAGTACTCACAACCCTAACCCATCCTTTTATTTTATTTATACACTTATTTATTTATTTATTTACCTATTTTCATCTTCTTGCGAGGCCCAACTAAGAAACTCACCTTCGTGTGCTCACAAATTTTAATAAAAGAATTATTTTGATTCGAACCTCTTTATTTAGAAATCATAATTGTATGTTTAATATAAATATATGTTAATATTTAATTCGTATATGAAAGGAATTTATTAAAACTACTTCAAAATTAATTTAATATAATTATAAAATACCCATAAGTTATTAAAATATTAATTAATGACGTCAGAAAATCTCGGGGTGTTACATAAACATAGCCCTAAAACACTAAAATCACAAATCGAGATGGTGGAGCAGTTGACAGCAAGCAAAGGGGACGATGGTGTAGTGGTGGTGATGGAAAGGAATGACTGAAGGGGGAAGGAAAAGGGTGGTAACAACTATAAGGATTTTTGTTTTTGTTTTTATATTTATCTTTTTTCTTTTTAAATTTTTAGGATAAAAATAGGATATTCACTCACATAATGACATGTGTCACTAAAAAACATAGGAAAATCATAAATAAAAATAAAAAAACCATAAGATGACCTTTTGTACAGTTAATAGGTCATTTAGTTCTATATAATTAAACAACCCTAAAAGTTTGAGTTTTTAAAAAATAGGCATATGCTTGAAATTACGTTCCAAGATTGCATTTTAAGGCTTTTTAAGTGATTAAAATTCTTATAACTAGTTCAAACTTGATTTGTTTGACTTGAAACTTGGCAAACACCACTATTCAGTATATATTACTGTTTTAAATGGTTGAAATAAAAAAATAGGCATATGTGCAAAATTACGCTCTTAGTTGGCTTTTTAAGCTAAGGACTTGTGTATTTTCAATGAATTTAGACTTGAATATTTTGTAATTTCTACTATATTGATTACGGCTACTGTATTGTAATATTCATGCACGATATCATATCCACCCTCAAGGATGTTAGAGCAGAAAATGTTGAAATTATTCGTATTTGACATTCTCATATTTTATTTATGCTATATAGTTAACAGGAAAAATTACCTAGAATAATCCAACATTTTTATGATTTTTCTACCATAATTCCACCTATTACTTAACCATAAATAGTCCCAACTTTATGGGGTATTTGCCTAGAGCAAACTAGAGTAACCGGATGACTTGCTATAGCAAATTTAATTTCTTAAAAAAAGATAAATTAAAATAAAATGTTGAAAAAAATGTCAAAAAATGTTAGATTTTATTTAGAATTTTGTATGTAAATTTTTAAAAACAATTTCTCTAATTTAATGTCAATGTTCAGGTTTACTTTTTTGGTAAATTACCTACTATAGCAGGTCATCCGGTTACCCGAGTTTACTCTAGAAAAAAACCTCATAAAGTTGGGATTATTCATGCTTAATCAATAGGTGAGATTATTATAGGAAAATTATAAAAATGTTGGATTATTCTAGGTAATTTTTCCTAGTTATTATTATGTTAAAAATCTAATATATGCTTTTTATATTATATTATTTAGGTTTTAAACCCTCCAAGGGAATCACGTTCTTTGACAAATTGTAAAATGGTTGAAACGAAGGACAATATCACTTCATTTCTATCGAATTCATGCATATGGTAGAGTAATTAGTTTAGATTTATCTATTTTGTATATCTATATATGTACATTGTTAGATTGCAATATATACTTTTTCACAATTGTGCATAAAATTATTGTAAAATATATATTATTTACTAGTATATATGTTATATATATGTTAATTAAAAGTCCACTTCGATCACTATATTATAAAGTAATGATTGATATGGTCGGTGATGTATGTGGAAATTTGGTGATGATTGAGGAAATATTGAAGATATATAAGTGTAATAATTATTATGTATATATTTATTTAATAATATTGGTAAAATTATACTTCTATAAAATTGAAAAAAACAAAAAAAAGGGACTATATGCTGCAGTTTGGTGAACCATAGAATATAATGACTTTTATGCTCTGGTTTTAAACCGGAGCAGCAAATAAAGTAATTTTCTGCTATTATAAGTGCTTGAGCCCAAAATCGCAGCACGTAAAGCCCCAAAAACTAAAACATATAAGGTTTTTTGCACTAATATAAGGCTAAATCCATGTCAAAGTACGTGCTCCCTAAGAACATCAAAGTTTCTTATATGCTGCAACTTTCTAGCCCTCCACCTTCTTCATGATGCCGTCTTAGAATTGAATTTCGCTTGGCTTAGTCAACGCCCCATTTTGACAAAAAATGCTTTTGGTGTGTCATTGATGTTTTTAATTTGATGCTGTTGTTGTTGCTTTTTTGATGTTGATGTCTCGTGTTGCTATTGTGGTTGGGTTTGTTTATTTCATAGGTTGCACAGGCAAATAGCAAACGTTCCATGTTTTTAATCATGTGTTGTGTTGTTATTGATGTTGTCGTTGTGTTGTTATTGGTATTCATGCGTGCTGCTATTACTACTATCACATGTTGATGTCTTGTGTTTGTGTCGTTGCCGTTGTCACTACTGGTGGGAAAGTATGCATTGGAATTTCAATTGCAATCAATTTGTATACAACATCTTGTATGTTTGAGTGCAGGACCAAAATTCACTTGATTATTAAATTGTATGCGGTTATAGATCTTGTAAGAGTTTTGGCCCTGCACTACCTGCGTTACTACTACACTCCCCACTTCGTGCTTCATCAGAGGTTATCTACCTCTGCATTTATCTATCAATTTGTATGCGGCTCATAAATTTCACATAATAACAAGTTGAACTCTAAGCTTTATAATAACATACTACTACACTAACTAGCAATGGCGACGCTCTATTGCGACGGTTAGTTTTGAACCGTAGTAATAGATACTCTATTGCGACAGTTAGGACCCTATTGCTACGGTTATTTTTAAACCGTCGCAATAGACCACTTATTGCTATGGGACGGATACCTATTACTATGGTTGTGTATAAACCGTAGCAATAGACCTTGAATTGATGAAATTATATTAGGGCAGTGTTTGCCAGGAAATGAAAAATAAAAATTTCATTTACTTTCAACTTTCCCACCTTCACTTACGAGGAACTCAATTTGATTTCACAAAACCCTATTCACCGTCCCACCTTCAGCTATCAATTCATTCACTCTTACTTCTCAAAAAACCCTATTTCACAAACTAAATTGTAATTTCCTCTGAAACTGAATTTGATTTCTTCATTCTTTTTTGCGAATTTCGATCTAGTGTTCGTTGGTTGCTGCGGGCTCTGAAACTGAAACTGAAACTGAATCTCGATCAATTGCTGCTCTGTTGTTGGCCGTCCTGGAGGTTGTTCGCATCGCTACTGCTGTTCGCTGGATTCTTGTCAACTAAATCCGTTACACCCTCAAAATAAAGGTACTAAAATTTGCGTTTTCATTCTTAATTCATTTCAGTTCGTAATTTTGCTTGATCCTGTTATACATGAGCTTTTTATTTTTCCTAACTGTGAGGATTTCGTTGTTTCTCTTAATATACTGCTGATTTTTTTTTTTGATTGAATCATTGGTTATTTAGATTGCCCATGTATCATTTTCCTGCCAGAATGTGTTCATTTAGTAGTTGTTGTTTTTGGTTGTATTTGTAAGTACTTGTTTATCATATCTGGCCTCTGTGTAAGTTTTCATATTGCAATTTCTTTAGAATGGAGTTTGAAGGTGTTCCTGTCTTGTTTAATCCGCCCTCTTTTTTTTTAGAATTGGTATAAGAGATTAGGTAGCAATTTGTAAGTTTGAAGGTGTTCTCTGATTTCTTGATACAAGTTGATTAATTGTTAATTGATCTAGTGTTTTTGCCTTTAGTATAAAATCTTATAATACTTACTTTTAGGAAATGGATAAGTGGTGGGAATTTCCTAGATGGAGTTATGATTATCAAAAAGGAGCGGATGAATACATTGAAAAAGCTTTTGCTACAAGGTCCCAAGGAAATCAAATTAGTTGCCCATGTTGTATGTGTTATCATCGATATTGGTATGGTCGGAATGACGTGAAAGATCATATCATTTGCAATGGTTTTGTACCAAGAAGTGATGAATTTTCTAGGTTTGGGAAGATGGGTGATGAAACAGAATTAGAGGCACATGATGAACCATTGAACATGAATGATGGTATACAAGAAATGTTTAACGTTACTCTGAGAGAAGGGCCAAATGATGAGGCAAAGAAGTTTCTTAGTCTAATAGAAGAAGGTCAACAAGAATTATATCCTGGTTGCAAAAAATTCTCTAGACTTGCGTTTACAATTCGCCTTTATATATACAAGTGTGATCATAAGTTGAGTAATGTTGCATTTTCTGCTTTGCTAGCATTGTTTAAGGAAGTTCTACCCGATGATTCTGTATTGCCAACATCGTTGAATGAGGCAAAAAAAAAAGTGTTGAAAGTTTTAGGTTTAGATTATAAAAAAATCGATGCGTGCCCTAATGACTGCATGCTATATTGGGAGGAGCATGCAACTGCAACAAGTTGTCATGTTTGTGGGGCCTCAAGGTGGAAATCGAAGGAAAATGATCACACTGAATATACCTCAGAAAAGGTACATAAAATTCCAGCAAAAATTCTAAGATACTTTCCACTTAAGAAAAGGTTGCAAAGGTTATATATGTGTGCCGAAACTGCTAATTACATGAAATGGCATGCAAATGGTCGAGGAAAAGACGGACTTGGACTTTTGCAACATCCGGTGGACGGTGAAGCTTGGAAGAACTTTGACAAATTGTATCCAAAATTTGCTCAAGATCCTCGTAATGTGAGGCTTGCATTAGCCATAGATGGGTTTAACCCATTTAATTCAATGAGCATTGTGCATAGTACATGGCCAGTAATTTTGGTCAACTATAACTTGCCTCCATGGTTGGCCACAAAGTCAGAGTTTCTAATTTTGTCATTACTTATTCCCGGCACATTGTCTCCTAAAAAAGATATTGATATCTACTTGCAACCACTTATCAAAGATCTTAATTATTTGTGGGAGTTTAGCCTAGAAACATATGATGCGTCAACAAATACAAGGTTTGACATGCAAGTAGCTTTGGCGTCTACTATTAGCGATTTTCCTGCTTATGCAATGGTATCTGGTTGGAGCACAAAAGGTAAAATAGCTTGCCCATATTGTCATTATGAAATTGATTTAGTGTTGTTACCATATAGCCACAATTATTGCTACATGTGTCATCGCAAATTTTTGGATACTGATCACCCGTGGCGTTTTAATAAAAGAAACTTCAATGGATAAATTGATGAACGAATTGCACCCGTGCCTTTGACGGGAATTGAGATTGAGGAATTGCTTTGTGATTTTCCAAATCATTATGGAAAAAAGCAACCTAAGATGAAACAAGCAGAGGATGATCCTAATCCGTGGAGAAAGATGTCCATACTTTTTAAGTTGCCTTATTAGAAACATTGTTCTAATCCCCATAATTTGGACGTCATGCACATAGAAAAGAATGTGTTTGATAATATTGTTGCGACATTGTTAGCCATTCCTGGGAAGACAAAAGATAATTTAACTGCTCGTCAAGACCTACCTCCGAGAAAAGAAAGACCTACGTTGGGTTCCTGAGTTGGAGATTAAAGAGTTAGAAGATGGAACTGAAGAGGTTCCAACATCAAGGTTTTGGATGAATGCCAATGAAAGACGATTGTTTTGCCAAACCATAAAAAATGCAAAGCTACCACAAGGTTATGCCTCAAACATTGCTCGTTGTGTGCAAGTAAATGAACGAAAAATCACAGGATACAAGAGTCATGATGCACATTTTATGATGCATTACTTGCTCCCAATTGCCGCAAGCATCACCTTAAATAAAGAAGTTGCAACGCCTTTGATAAGGCTTTCTAATTTTTTCAAGGGTATATGAAAAAAAACAATTAACCCTCAAGATGTTAATAAACTTCATTCTAAGATAGTTGAAACTTTATGTCAATTTGAGGGGATTTTTCCACCAGCTTTTTTTGATGTCATGGTTCATTTTCTGGTTCACTTAGTAGAACAAATTAAGTTTGGTGGACCTGTTGCATTAAGGTGCATGTATGCAATTTAGAGATATCTTCGGGAATTGAAGTCAGATGTTCGGAATAAGGGTCGTCCGGAGGCTTCAATGGTTGAAGGCTTCTTGGCCAAGGAATGTGCTAGATTTGTTGCTCGATATCTAATTAGGTCAAAAGGTCCAAGTGCACACGTCAGTGAGCCTTCTATTTCACAACAATTTCTTCCAAAGCTTGGACATCCTATCAGGGGAAGAGGAAAAACATCAAAGAAGAAACAGGTTGGGTTTGTCATCGATCAAATCACATGGAGTCAAGTGCACCAATATGTCTTGTTCAATTGAAATTGTGAAGAAGTTGAGAGATACATTAAGTACGACTAGTAAACCTTTAAGCTAAGATTTATTATTCATTTTTTATCTCTCGTTTATTGTTTAACGTTTTCTATTCTTCTATCATAGTGAGCACAAAGCAACAGTAGAGACTCATCGAAAGAGAAAATGGGATACGGCTCAAAGTCATTGCAAGGATTTCAAAGATTAATTTAAAGTGGCAATCACATTGAAGGTTGATGAAGGTCAACCTGTCTTAGACCATGTCAGGTGGCTATCAAAAGGACCCTCTTCTAAAGCAAAAATGTACAGTGGGTACTATGTCAATGGTTACAGTTTTTATACTATGAAACGAGAGGCAAATTATGCCACACAAAATAGTGGAGTAACTTTAACGGCGTTAACACATAGTTTTGCCAGTAGTAAGGATAAAAATCCTTCAGTGGGAAGCGTCATGTATTATGGTTCTGTGGAAGAGATTATTGAGATATCTTATCATGATCATTTTAGTGTTGTCTTGTTTAGATGTGTTTGGTTTCATTCAGAAATAAATGAACATCAACAATCTTTAGTTAACAAAAATAAAACAATATGTAAAGAAGAACCATATATCTTGGCATCTCAAGCACATCAATTTTTTTATGTAGAAGATCCAACCAAAGAAGGTTGGCATTTTGCCATACATAATAATCCAATGGAATTGTCTGATGGTACCCATATATTGTTATTGTATATTATTTTTCTTAGTTCTTATTTATATGATTGTTTACATGTATTTATCTAACTTGATTGATGTTTTATGACTTGTAGATGAAAGGGACTAAAAGGAAAGTTGTTGCACAACAAAGAGAAGCAAATGAATATGAAAGGAAAAGAATGGAGAACATCAAGCAAAATGCAGAATTTATGACAGCTAAAGGATGTGGAACTGTGGCAGCAAAGATTCTTCAAGCTAATGCAAAAACTTTCTCAAAAGATGTAAGAGATGACACATTATCTCATAGTGATGATGAAGAATACATACCTATTGATTATGAGGTTGATAATAATGAGGAAATAACTAGTTCAAAGGTATACAAAATAATGTTGCATCAATTTTAATTATAATGTATCTAATTTATTATATGTAATGTATGCATCTTATTTTGTTTTTCTAGTTTCCAATGAAAAAATCCACAAAGAAGCGATCATTTTCAAAGAGAGGGTGTATGTCTACCTTTTTATCTCCTTCTTGCCAACAACATGAACAACTCACGGAAGTAAAGGTTGCACAACATAACAGACAAAAACATCAAGAGGGTATGGAACAAGAACAAAATCACCAACAGCTTTCTGTGCAACAACCTTTGTTAAAGCAGCCTATGCAACAACAAGGTATGCAACCACAACAACCCAAGAAAATGAACACCAAGTTTTGCCCACCAGGGGCATTGTCTGACTATCGTTATCTTCGAAAGAAACAAATGCAAAGAAAGGATCTTGTAAATGAAATTAACAATGCAAATGAACTAATCTTTTCGAGTGAGCATCAACCTTCTCCCACAAATGCAAACGAAGTTGGCTGTACCGTAGATGATATTGAACCAATACATGAAGAACATATAGAACAAGAAGCAGAAGAAAATAGAATTGTGGTTCAAGGTTTGATTTGCAACACAACTTATTTTTTTAAAAAAATTATTATTATGCTTCAGTTTTAAAGTCCATCACATGTCAATGTATTTCTATTTTTTTCAGCTCCAAAAAAGAAGAAGCATCGAGGTCCCACAAAGCTAGTTGAGGTTCATGCTCGTACAATGCATGAACGACCATTGATCGTCCTTAACGTAGTTGGACAACCAATTGGTCCTACAAAAAAAATTATCAATGAATACAGTCGATTTCTAGGGACTGTGGCTAGGAATCCTGAGTATGCACCGCTGAATTATTGTGATTGGTCAAGCTTACCCACACACGACAAAATGTGGATGTATGTCCAAGTAAGTGCATGAAATTATTATTTGCTCAATTCTACTTTAATTTATATGTTGACTAAGTAAAAATTAAATATATAGGAGAAGTATGTTGTACACGATGCTGGCAAAACATGGGCGTTGACCACTATGAATGCCATGTGGAAAGATTGGAAATGTAGGTGCAAGAGATTATACTACTAAAAATATAACACTTATGCTGAAAGATGGAACAACCGTCCACCAATAATTCCAGATTACCAATTCGAACTACTTCTAAAGTATTGTGATGTTGAGGAAGTTAAAGTATGTATTCCTCTTCTTATATTAGAAAATCTGAAAAAATATAATGGAATAATTGTTTACAGTAGCGTTGTGTTTTCGTAAGTAATTGATACGCATTGTTCGACTAACCCTATACTAGGCATCCTGAATTCGACAACTAACATAACGGTCATATTGCCCTTGTGACTTGCACGTGCATAATAAAGAACAAAACAGAAATCAGAATACAAAGGCATTTCTGTCAGTGTTCTTCTGCAGACTACACGACCTTTGCTTCGATTTTCCATGCACTTCCGGTGATTGTGAGGAGGGTTCTTGGGCCATGACAGTAAGGCCCATGTAAGGAGATTCCAATTCTACCCTCCACATCCTCCTCTGAACTCCGGTCACTCATGGGCTGATCCGTCAAGGTGGCCTGGTCATCATCGGTTTCTGTTCTGTTCTACTGTTTCTGTTCTTGGTATTTTTGTATCTGATATTTGTGATTCTTGTTGAATTTTATGTTATACTTGTTCATCTCTGAATTGGAGTCATATTAAGTAGTTAATCTTGGTTTGCACATTTTCGGAGTGTACGAAAATCTTGGGTTAGCTTAACATATTGAGTATTATTGAGTCATATTGAGTATTAGCTTAACACACACAAAACAGGAAGATTCCAAAATGTAGAATCTTCCTCTTTGTTTTTGTTTTGTAGCTTTGTTTCTTGTATTATTTAACCTTGATCCATCCTAATTTTATTCACCGAGCCTTGTTGACATGGCTGTCTTTTCTTTTCCATCCAATAGAATGAAAGTGAGAAGAATAAATCTAATCGACAAGTGGCCGATGTCTTTCACACTATGGGTCCTACATCCTACGCAATGTTGCATGAAGAATTGGTAATTATTTTTTCAGTTTTTTATATATTTATACAAAATAACCTTAACTAATGAAATTATTTTGAATAGAAACAACAAGATCCAAATAAGGAAGAACCTTCAAATGCAAAAGTCTACATCACTTCTCGAAAAAGAACGCCAGGAAAGTCATACAAAACAAGCTTCGATGTTGCAAAACAAAATATTGTATGTTCCCGTACATATTTTCCCTTATTATTTGTGTACGAAAGCCATGATATCATGGCTCGAGTTTTACAGTGTATTTTTGACTTAATTTGCATACACTGGTGTTTTAAAATGTTAATAGGAGAAAATGAAAGCAATAGAGTCGCAAGAACATCAAGGTTCAAACTACAAAGATGCTTATAGTGAAGTGATAAAGAAACCAGAGCATAGTGGACGTGTGCGAATGTATGGAAAAGGTGTGACAAAAACTTCTCTAAGGAAAGTGAGCACTAACTCGAGCTACATATTTCCTCCCGAGTTCTTACACAACATGCAATCGCAAGTTATGGATCAAGTACTTGAAGCTAATCCCTAACTACAGAAACTACTTGAAGCCAATCCCGAGGTCAATATTGTGCTTCCAGATCTATCAAAAATAGGAAGTAATACTACAACTCCACCTACTGAGTCAAATGGACATTCTTCTGTTGGAGCGCACTCTAACAATCGATTAGTACGTTATTTTCTTCTTCCCATTTGACTACCATTAAATTTAGTGAATAGTCATCAGTTTTCATGCTTGGATCTTGAACTCTCCTTTATCACTCAAAACTTCAAAATGATTGACTTGTACGCTATTGTATTATATAAGAGTTATTGTTGGAAAGCCACCTGTGAATTGAGTTAAAAGTTGATTGTGCAGGTTTTGTTTGTACGCTATATTTGGGTGGTTTTAATGAATTTACAAAGGAGACTTTGTCGAATTTTTTAGTGCTTGTGCTAGTTGTGATGCCTTATATTAGGCAACTTGTGAATTGAGTAAAAACTTCAATGTGCAGGTTTTGTTTATACCCTATATTTGGGTGGTTCTAATCAATTTTACAAAGGAGATTCTGTCAAAATTTTTACTCGAGTTTCTCTTGCTAATTAAAGAGTCTATCTTTAATAATTTTGATCTATTGAAACATTACATTTCAACTTCCATTTTAAATTTCAGAAATAATTGATGTCTTTGTTTATGCAATATTTACATTAATGATATCTTTGTTGTACCTTTTTTATTAACTTTACATAACCTTTCATGTAGGCACTTGATGGAGCTAATGAAGAAGAGGAATTATATCAAAGTTGAAGTTCTTTGTTGATGTTGAAGTCCTTTTGCAATGTTGAATATATCAAAACCACTAATTGAACTAATTAGAGTTGGTGCTTTATTTTGTATTAGAGTTGATGAATTATATCAAAGTTAATTATATATATATATATATATATATATATATATATATATATATATATATATATATATATATATATATATATATATATATATATATATATATATATATATATATATATATATATATATATATATATATATATATATATATATATATATATATATATATATATATATATATATATATATATATATATATATATATATATATATATATATATATATATATATATATATATATATATATATATATATATATATATATAATTTATAGCTTTATCAAGGCGTTGCAATAGAGAGCCATTACCATTGCCATGGACCCATTGGAACGGATAAAACATGGGGTTGCGATAGGTTGCAATGACCGTTGCAAAAGACTTATTATAACAGTTGCAAAGTGACCGTCGCAATAGGTCTATAGCGACGGTGATAAGAACCTATTGCTACGGTTATAGTGAGACCGTAGCAATAGATCTATAGCGACGGTGATAAGAACCTATTGCTACGGTTAATTGAAACTGTCGCAATAGATAGCTGAACCGTTGCAATAGACCTATACCTACGGCCACAAATGCGACGGGTATGGAACCGTCGTATAGACCTATTGCAACGGTTATTGAACCTATTGCTACGAGTATTTGGGGTAGTAATAGCTCATTAATGTAGTAGTGACATATGTCTCGTTTATTGCATGTCCCCTTTTTGTGTTCTATCATTGTAAAATATTTATTTAGAAAGCATATAATAATTATTTTAATATTTTTTAATTGAATACAGGAATATGAGCATGATAAAGTCAATTGAATTGAGATAGTTAGACGCTCTACACAAATCATTACAAGTTACATCATACTTGAGCATCAACGGTCATCCTAAGTGTAAAAACATCATTGTTGTTGATATTTTATTATTGAATAGAATTCCTTTTAAAACTTTTTTGGTAATTTGTAGTATATATGTATTTATACAATTTGAATGTACTCTTTATGTTTAAATTATTTCATAATTTTTGGTGGTTTTTATGTAATATTATTGGTGAATTAAAAAGAAATTTATGTTTGAACATTGCATCACAAATTGTAGATAATGACGTCAATAAACGTCACAATATATTGCATATAATGTATCGCAAAAATATTTAGTGATGGAAAAAAGCATCGCTAATTGAAATAGTGATTTAATTATAAATGCAAAAAAATGACACAAGTGTAGATAGTGACGCTTATAAGCGTCGTAAAAAACAAATAGTGACGTTATATCGTAAAAAGACAAATATTACGCTTAATATGTCTGATAAAGACAAATATTGACACTACAAGTGTCGCTAATTGACAAATAGCGACGTTAAAAAGCGTCGTAAAAAGATACTTTGATACAATAAATTGGCGCAATAAGACAAATAGTGACTAGCAAAAGCGTCGCAAATGTGAATTGTGACACTAAAAGCGTGGCAAATAGAAACAAAAAGTTACTGTAAAAAGTGTCCTAATTTGTGAAAATTGTGACGCTTTTTGAAGTGTCGGTAAATAGCAACATTGAAAATACTAACGCTTTTGCCAAGCGTCGCAAAGCTATATTGCGACGCTTTAAAGCGTCGTAAAATGTTAAAAAACGTGTCACAATATGCCTTGTTTTCTTGTAGATGCATCTGCCTTTGATATATTGTCACACTTGACACATGGGCAATAAAACCAACTCTCCCTGTCCTAACATGATGTTCGATGACAATACTACAAAATTCGAACACCCCAACAACGAATTTTGACGATTAAATGCTACTATACATCAAAGAATGATATTTTGTCATCCTAAGTGAGATTAAGAATAAAATAAATACCCATAAGCCAGAATAATTAACCATAATTAAACCACTAAGTAATAATCATTCATTTAACCCTAATTAACCTTCATATTCTTTAAATTGTTCGAAGAACATATATATTCTAATAACAACATTCATTTAACTTTAATTAATCCTACTAATAATGCAATATTCATTTAACCCTAATTAACCTTCATATTCTTTAAATTGCTCAAATTATGTATATGTAAAAAACAAAATATATTTACACCAAAAAAACCATTTATTAACATAATACATACTTAAATTAAAATAATTAACATCTAATGATATAAGCTTGGAAAACTATAAAACTTAATAATAACTACATACATAAATAAAATCATCATTCAAATATAAATAATAAAACAACATCATTGAACTCTAAAAATCTTAATTTATCAAAATATTAAAAACGAATAAAACTTGCAATCAATAGAAATTACCCTATGTATTATCTAGATGAAGAAGAGTTACTATATGACCTATAATAGAGTAAAAAAGACAAAATTTGTACACATTACAATTTTTTCTAAAAGAAAAAAAAATAAACACCAAAAACATCATTAATGGCGTTTTATAAGAAAGAGAGAGGAAGGAACAAAAATTATATTGGAATAATAGAAGTTACCTTAAACGAAGCTAGCTTTAAAACGAATACAAAACTTGAAATAACAATGAAAATTTCTGATGTTGAATCTTGAAGCTTGAAACTTGTCTTCGTGGGTATATAAAAGACAATGAAAACTTGGTTGAAGCTTGAAGAAGAAAAAGACAGTGAAGAAGAAAATGCTTGAAATTTTCGGATGTATAAAAGCTTAAAGAAGAGAGAATTTGAACCTGTCTTTGTGGGTATATGAAACAATAGGTTCTGAAAAATGCTTGAAAATTTTTGTGGGTATATGCTATATGGAGGCAGGTTTTGAAAGCAAAATAATAATAATAATAATAATAATAATAATAATATGTTCACAACAAAAAAATTGCATCTACCTACACTTATTTACCCATATTTAATTAATTATGGGTAAAAAACATTAAATATAGCCATGCTTAATAAGTGTGAGGATAACAACCTTATTTATAAGCATGGGAAAAGCATGTCTCAAGACAGAAACTCTAATATGTGCTTAAAATTACCCACGCTTATAAGCGTGGATATAGGATTAATTAACCACACTTTATAAGCGTGGATGTTTGCGGAATTAATTTTAATTTTAAAACCTCATCCTATTAAATATTATGTATTAAAAAAAATAATTTCCCTCTCAATAACCCTAATTGTGCGACTCCCTCTCAATCTCAATATTAATTTGCATTCTCCCTCTCTATCCCGCCCTAATCTCAAAACCCTAATGAATTTGCAGACTCCATCTCAATCTCACCCTAATCTCAAAACCCCAACATGAATTTGCAGCTCTCTCTTAATTCCACTCTAATCTCAAAATTTCAACCTGAATTTGCAACTCCCTTTCAATCCTACCCCAATCTCGAAATCATACCCTTACCCAATCTTATCGCAAAAAACAGCAGGCTTCACCACTGGCGCCGCACCACCTACTGCTCCTTTTAACTTTGTTAAAATAAAACTAATAATAATAATAATAATAATAATAATAATAATAATACTTTAGCCTCACATATACGCGTGGGAAATATCATTTTTCAGCGTAGGAGGATGCTACTTTTTTGGTAGTGGTTGTGTGGTAAATAGTATTTCTTTCCCACTAGTGTTTGCATATGAAAAACCATTTACTTTACATATCTTAAAAACCTTTTTTAAATGTCAAAAACATCAACTTTACATACTAAAGCTCCTATTTCATATATTATAAACAACTTCACATGCTAAAAACCTCTACTTACTTCACATATTCAAAATACCTACTACACATAACATAAACACTTACTTGACCTATCATAAGTATGTACTTCACATATCATAAATAACACATTCTTACACAATAAACACATATATATACCCTAAACTACTACTTTATATACTATAAACACCTACGCTATAAGCATAAATATCTACTTCATATACCATAAACCCCTACTTTATATACCATAAACACTTACATTAACACTTGTAAACATGTACTTTAACCGATATAAAATCCTAAAAACTTTATAAACACACTGAAAATATTCGAAAATTGAACAAAATAAACATTACCTGCAAATTTAGGTTAAAAATTAAACAAACATTTAAAGAAATAAAACAATAATCATGGAAACTTTGATGAGATTGATAAATGAAAATTAAGACTTTTAAAAGATAACTATAACTGACATCATAAGAAAAGCCCATCTATTTTTTAAAGGTTTTTTCTTGCAAATTAGATTTAATAATGTGTCTCCTGAGAGACCGTCTTTATAAGAGACGGCTCTTCAGGCCCAAATGCAACAATTAAAAAAAGAGAAAAATCTAAAAATCGACGCGCGCGTTTGACACTATTTGGAGTTGGTGTTATAACCTATTGATGTTGGTGTTATAACCTATTGAAGTTGGTATTACAACTTAATTAAAGTTGGTATTTGGAATTGGTATTATAATAGATTAAAGTTATTTGGAGTTAGTATTATAATCTTTATGGAGTTGGTGTTTTAACCTATTGAAGTTAGTATTATAACATATTAAAGTTGGTTATAATACCAACTCTAATAGGTTATAATAGGTTATAATATGTTAAAATGCTAACTTCAAATACCAACTCTAATAGGTTATAGTACCAACTCTAATAGGTTTTAATACCAACTCTAATATGTTATATTACCAACTTCAATAGGTTATAATGCCAACTCCAAGTAGCTTCAAATACCAACTTTAATGAGTTATAACACCAACTACAAATACCAACTTTAATAGGTTATTGAAATAGATTACATGTAACAGAGCTTAATTATAAGTTTATTAAGCTGATTGGGGTTATTAAGTAAGTTAATTCGAGTAATAATATTATTATTTTGATGATATTGACTCAAGTATTCCGTTGTTAACATTTTCAAAAAAGAGGTATATTTTATTTAATGTATAAAATTATATAAAGAATACTTCGATAAAAGTGTATTTTGATTATATTTTATTAATTGATTACTATCTTATCTTTTTAAAAATAAACTTAAATAAAGTATTGAAAAATAAATTATACGACGAAAAATATGGGTGTCTTACCCATCTCATATTTTCGTGAGTATGAGTATGAAGTTGAGTCACCGTAATTTCGCCACGTGATTTATGACTCATTACGTTCACTCCTTAATTATAAACCCTTATGCTCATCCATTTCCCTTCCTCCCTCATACTGGACTCACTCATTCTCCATCTCCGTCACGGTTCAGCAGCCCCGTCATCACAATAGGCCGCGTTTTTCCCCTCCACGAGCAGCCCCTGCAGCACAGATCGCGTCCCCCTTTCCCCACGAACTGTCACCGTTAGTAGCAGCACGCCTGGCCACTGACTGCTGCGTGTGCCGCCAGTAAACAGTGGCTGGTCTCAGCCGGTTTTGGAGCCCTCCAGCTGGCCTTGGGTCTTGTACCACCACCACAACTCTCACCTACTCTTTTAACCTTAATAGTCCCCTCTTTAAGAAGGACAACACGTCTAATACTATCACCATCTCCATCCCTTTTGTGTTTGAAGTGGATTTTGGATCTTGATTGAAGGATTTGCTCATCAAGGTAATCCACAAGCTATTTTATTTAAGTATAAATTGAATGTTTTAAAGTAGTTTAAGTTCTTAAGTGTTGACTCAATTAGGAACGGTAATAGCAACAAGGGGGGGGGGGGGGGGGGGGGGGTGAATTGTTGTTGTTACTAGTTTAAGCGTTTTTGCCCTTTTTTGCGGAATTGTATAAAATAATAAAGCTTAAACTTAGAGCAAAATAATAAAAGAGAAAAACGATTTTTACGTGGAAACCTTCTAGGCCTAAACAGAAGGAAAAACCACGACCCCTCGGGATTTATAAATTCTCCACTATGTTTAAGGCAACTCGTTACAATTACATTAAACATCTTACATCACTCGAAGCGCATCAACTAGGCCAACTCTTCTCTCTCAAATTGCTTCACTCAACAACTAACTTAGCTTTACTAAAAGCTAAACTCCACACTAGCTTCACTCAAAGCTATTCTCTTCTCTAGCTTCACTAGAAGCTTTCTAATTCCCCCTAGACTCACCCAAGTCTAGTTACAAAGATTCTCTCAAAAACCTTTACAAAAGGATAAAAATTCTCTAAAATAAAATCAATGAGTTGCACAAGAAAATATTATAAATTAATTGGCATTTTTAAAACAAAATTTTCTTGTAAAAATTCTCCCAAAATTACGTATGATTTAATGGCTTAAGGCGAGTTTTGAAGAATAACCGAGTCCACTATTTATAGAGCTAAAATCCCTAATAAAAAGGAATATTCCAACCATTATTCCTTATCCAAAATGATCATGGGAATAATGTGGATTTTAATAACCAAGTCTTCCTACGGTTAATCTTATAATAGGCATTTAAACTTGACCAATTCTAGCCCACGGTTATTTAGCAATAACCGCTGTTCCCTAATAATAGGTTTTGTTCCCTTAAGCAGCAGTTTCTTCAGCAACAGTTCCTGTTCCCATAATAACGGCTGGAACTTTATGCTATTTATAGAAACGGTTATGCTTAATAGGAATGGTTACATGCTAACTAATTATAGGAATGATAACCTATTTTCTAAGATAAAGACCGGTTAAAAATAATAGCTAAGACCTATTCAACAACCGCTATTTCTATTTTTAGCAAATCCAATATTTACTAAATATAGATCCTAAAATAAAGGATCTATATTTAGAGACTCATACGTAAAGTAATTTTTAGAAAACTTTTTGCCAATTAATTATAATAATTAATAATGCAACAAATTAACTTCAGTACATTAATTAAAAATAATAATTATAAATAAATAACCAGAATTTCCAGTTAACGTAGGCTGACTCCAGTTCAGGAACAGTGCGGTGTATCCAATTTCTAGTTTTGTTAGAACACCCATGTAACATCTCGGAATAACTCGGATCGTACGAAAAGAGAAGATGACCTTTTAAAAACAAGTAAATATCGTCCGAGTCAAACCAGGATGTTAGAAGGCAGTTAAAAGACGGATTTGAAATTAAGGAAAGCTTGCGGATCGAGTTCTATTAGTGTTATTATGAACTACTAGATATAAGAAATTCTTAGCAGCGGATAAGAACGAAAAGTTAAATCTACTTATTATAACTTGAGAACGAAAATCGCCTCATAAAACCAAATATTCTTTAAACTTTATTAGAAGTTCTTATCAAGACTTTGTATCCTAACGATTTATTTCTCGAAGGGACAATCCTCACTCCCCAAACCTGCAACTTAACTTACTGCTAGTCATTGCCCAGATAGGAAACAACATCATCGCAGGGTCGTTAAGACCAAAAGTACACGTCAGCAATCGTCGCATACCAAATAAATAATAACAACAAGAGAAAGTTTTAATTTAATAGCTGACAATTCACAGAACTGTACGCTTCGATCATGCTAATTAAGAATAATTATTTTCATGTAAAGATTAGCCAGCCATACTGCTGTACTATCTAGCCATACTGCCGGTACACTCCAATCTCCATAAGTGAGACAATACATTAGGGGGAGCTAACCCCTAAGCAAGTCTCTACCATAGACACTCACCTTACTTCGGTGCCTATGGTTAAGTATGCATACCCCCGCGGTGGCTCATAATGCCCCCATATACCGCGAGTAATTCATTTCCACCAATTGACGTCATACTATGTCCACTTTAAGGTTAGTGAGGTCATACTACCTCTGCTTATCAAAACAATGTATAAAAAATTATTTATTCGGAAAGATAACATTATTCATACTATATATATATATCCATGCTTTACTTTTGTATACCATTATTATATGATACATCGGACTAATGCGAACTTCGCTGCGTGTACATACCTTAAGCAAGATAACCAACTCACAAGCGTCTTAATCAATTCCCGGTCACGAATCGACATCCTACAAGGTTCAATCGTATTCGGGAAATAAGCACACATACACATTTTCCTCAAATCATCCATAACACACATATACAATCACATCCATACCTAGAATTCTACACACAACATGAACATCCATCACATACTATAACATGGTAAATACACAAAACAGGACAGCCTATACAATCTGTCCAGAAACTCAACTTAAAACTGTCAAACTGAAAATTCGACTTCACCGTTGCGTCTGGAAGGCGTCAAAACCCCCGGGTACCAATTTTCATAATTCACAATGTACTCTAAGTATTTTTAACCTATTTTCAAGCCAAAAAGTGTCCCAAAAACAGATTTTTTTAACATTTTTATAACCCTACGGGATTCACCAAAATTTCATCAACAAATGAATTCCAAATGGTACATTGCCTATTAAATATCAATGACCAAATTTATATAATTCTTATGAACCATCTTTGAGATTAAATTCATTGTTCAACAATAATTTCTTTAACCACACACATTTTTTTTTACATGAACATTCATTTTTATATATAAATTTCAAAATTACCCATCACACAAACCAATCCTATTCTTCACATATATGCATATCTAAAAACTCTAAAAAGAAACATTCTTGATCAATTTAGATAGAAAAATACATCCCATAATCATACATGAAATTTTAAATTCTTAAATTAAACATGAATTATAAGATAAAACATATAACAATCATAGAATTTTAAATTAAAACTTAAGAATCAACGTAGATTAAGAATTACACTTACAATTGTAAAGGAAAACACCTAATGATCAAGTGTAATGGAGTTAGGAATATGGATTAGGAGGAATTTTGAAAGGATGTGTTTTTTTTTGTCCTTGGAAACTTTAGAAATGAAAGGATGTAAAAATGAAAATGATTAAGAAATTAAGAAGGGTTAATTATATGGGATTAATGCCTTGATCCTTCATTACCCTAAGGGAGTTACAAGCTCCACCAAGAGTCCCTCCTTTTTTTTTTTTTTTTTTTTTGAAAATAAAAGATGGGTTAAGGAAAAGTTTGGGCCCAAATAATTCTAATTGCCAAAAAGGATTGTAAATCTCATGACCAAGCCCAATAATAAATAAAATATATATATACATATATATATAAATAATATTACTAATAAATTATTAAATATATCGGGGAAAAAAAAAATCGGGAAAATATCGGGGTGTTACAGACTACCCCCCTTAAAAAGGTTTTGACCCCAAAACCACACTTATCATAACACATAACCACAAAACAAGTAAAGCGAACTTAATCAATATACACACATACACAAAGCAACCCAAAACCTAAATCGCGCGAAAATCCTATCGCCTTCTACCCTCCTTAACGAAGTTACGTCCCCGTAACTTACTAACCCGAGAGAAAAGGTGAGGATACTACTCTCGCATGGAGTCTTCCGTCTCCCAGGTTGCCTCTTGTGAGCGGTGATTGGACCATAATACTTTAACCATGGTGATATCCCTCCGACGAGTACTACGGACCTTCTTATCCAATATCCGGACAGGTTGTTCCTCATAGGTTAGGCTCTCATCAAGTTCTAACGGCTCTGGATCTAATACATGAGAACAGGCTACGACGTAACGCTTCAACTGAGAAATGTGAAAAACGTCGTGCACCTTACCCAGAGCATTAGGCAATGCTAACCGATAGGCTAACTTCCCTACTTTCTCCACAATGTCATAAGGACCTATGAAACGTGGGCTTAACATTCCACGAGCACCAAAGCGAACTACTCCTTTCATTGGAGACACACGAAGTAGATACTTGTCACCCGCTTCAAATTCATCAGTCCGACGTCGGAGATCGGCGTACGACTTTTGTCTATCTTGGGCTGCTTTCATTTTCTCGCGAATTAACTTTACTTGTTCAGTCATCTGAACAAGCATTTCAGGTCCTAAGGTGACAGATTCAGTAAATGATCCCAGCATACAGGACTACGACACTTACGACCATAAAGTGCTTCAAACGGAGCCATTTGAATCGTAGCTTGGTGACTGTTATTATAAGAGAACTCTACCAGATCCAAATGTTCATCCCATGAACCTTGCCATTCCATGGCTATCGCTCTCAACATGTCGTCCAGTATTTGATTGACGCGTTCCGTCTGACCATCGGTCATTGGGTAGAAGGACGTACTATGAAGAAGGGTGGTCCCCAACGCTTGTTGTAGTGATTTTCAGAAATGTGACAAATATTAAGTATCCCGATCAGAAATAATAGTACGAGGTATTCCATGATAGCGAATCACATACTTAATATAAGCACAAGCAAGTTGTTCCATATCCCACTTACAATTCATTGGAATAAACCTTGCCGACTTAGTAACTCTGTCCACGATAACCCAAAGAGTATCATTACCGGCTCTTATTCGAGGCAAACCCAACACAAAGTCCATGGAAATGTCGTCCCACTTCCATATCGGAATTTCTAGAGGTTGTAATAATCCGACAGGTCTCTTATGCTCACTCTTGACCTTTTGACACGTTAAGCACTTAGCAACAAATTCTGCAATATTCTTTTTCATACCCGACCACCAAAACATGCATTTTAAATCTTGATACATCTTGTCTCCACCAGGATGAACTGAGTATCTAGAATTATGAGCTTCATTCAATAATTTTTCCTTCAAAGAGTCACACCCATCCGGTACACACCACCGTCCTTTAAAACGAAGACTACCATCCTCATGAATTGTAAAACCATCAGCTCTCTCTTCACTGATCTGCTCCCGAAGTTTAATGAACTTGGGGTCTTCCAGTTGCTTAGCCATAATCTCTTCGAAAAATGTAGGTTGAATGGACAATGCACTCAACTTGGCTTCCAACTCCCCTTCTTGTATTATCTCTAAACTCATTCTCTCAAAATCCTTACACAATTCCTCAGAGGTTATTAATGCTGAGACTGAGTGCCTCGATTTTCTGCTCAAACCATCAGCGACCACATTCGCACGGCCTTCATGATAAGCAATCTCCAAATCATAATCACTGATAAGTTCTAACCAACGTCGTTGGCGCAAATTCAATTCGGATTGAGTGAACAAAAATTGCAAACTTTTATGGTCCGTGAAGATCTTGCATTTGACACCATAAAGATAATAACGCCAGATTTTTAATGCAAAAACCACAACCACTAATTCCAAGTCATGTGTTGGATAATTCACCTCATGAGTCTTCAGCTGATGCGGAGCATACGCCACTACTTTCCTATCTTGCATTAAAACACAACCTAATCCATGTTTGGAAACATCACTGTAGACGGAATATTCCAAAGATGGATCAGGTAAGGTCAATACTGGAGCTGTAGTTAATTTCTCCTTCAACAACTGAAACCTTCTCACACTCCTCGGTCCATTCGAACTTCTTCTCCTTCTTCATCAAGGATGTTAGCGGACGACCGACATGAAAAAAAAATCCTTCACAAAACGACGATAATACCCTACCAAACCTAAGAAACTTCGAATATCCGTAACATTTCGGGGTGTAGACCAGTCCCGAACAGCTGCTACTTTTTCTGGATCAACGGAAATTCCTTCCTTAGAAACAATGTGACCTAGAAAAGCCACTTGCTCTAACCAAAATTCACACTTTGAAAACTTAGCATACAACTGATTCTCTCGCAGAATCTGCAAGACTATCCTTAAATGTTCTCGATGTTCTTCTGGGCTCTTAGAATACACCAAGATATCATCAATGAACACCACCACACATTTATCGAGATACGCGTTGAAAACCCGATTCATCAATCCCATAAACGCCGCCGGTGCGTTGGTCAACCCAAAAGGCATCACGGTGAATTCAAAGTGTCCATATCTGGTTCTAAAAGCTGATTTACTAATATCCTCCTCCTTAAAACGTAACTGATAATACCCTGACCGCAGATCAATCTTGGAAAAGACTCCTACCCCTTGTAACTGATCAAAAAGATCATCGATCCGTGGTAATGGGTACTTATTCTTAACAGTGACCTTATTAAGTTCTCTGTAATCAATGCAGAGACGCATTGTTCTGTCCTTTTTCCTTACAAACAACACCGGGGCTCCCTAGGGCGACACACTGGGTCTTATATAACCCTTCTCTAACAACTCCTCCAATTGGACTTTCAATTCTTCCATCTCCCTTTGGGCCATTCGGTAAGGAGGTTTTGAAATTAGCCCTGTCCGAGGGATTAAGTCAATCGAAAAGTCCACGTCCCTTCTTGGCGGCATACCAGGAAGTTCTTCTGGAAAAACATCCTTAAAATCACAGACCACCGGAATGTTCTCAAGTCGCACCTCCCGCTCCTTCACCTTACTTATACTACACAGAAACCACGGTTGCCCTTGCTTAATTAACTTCCTGACCTTCAATGACGATACGATTTTTACCTTGGGTCCTTGGGAAGCTTTCTATATTTAACTTTCTCTCATCGGGGTCCGCTTAGCGTTACAGATTGCCCCTCACAATCTATTACTGCCTTATATCTACCCAACCAATCCATCCCAAGGATTACATCTAGACCTTCCATTTCCAAAGAAACAAATCACTCGAGAATTTTGTCTTTCCTATATTGATTGACACCCCACAAAAAAATATACTACAATGAAAGGTCTCTCCGGAAGGGATAGCGACTAAGAAAGATGTTTTCTCAGGATTTTCCAATCCTAAGTCTTTAATTCTAGACTTAGAAATAAACGAGTACGATGCACCAGAATCAAAAAGAACTCTAATAGACTTTGAATTGATGCAAAAAGTACCTGTGACCACATCGAACACTTGTGTTGCTTCCCTAGCGTTAACTGCTAATAGTCTGCCATTATTTTGAAAGACTGGGGTAGCGCCTTCTTAACTACCTCTTGTCCAGGAAAGTTCTCATTCCTAGCATTCCCTTGAGGTTGCTGAATTCCGAAATGATTTCTTTAAAACCTAAGGTTTGAGACACCCTTAGGGTTTCTACCAAAACAAACACCGTTTTGATTTCCATTTCCCGTGTCATTGCCACTCCGACCATTACCGAACCGTTGTTGTGGAAAACCTCTGTGATTCCCCCCCCTTGAGGTTCTTGTTGTCCCAATCGAGCATAACACTCATACATTCTATGACCCGATTTACCACAGTATGAACAGTCCACTAATGCTCCTCGACAATCTCTCCCTGGATGATTTTTCTGGCATCTCTTACAGTTATAAATTCTTTCCTTTCCATTGCGGTCATAAAGTGGTTTCTGTACCCTGGCCTCAGATATCGAACCTCTCCCACCTTTACTTGACTGTCCTGGCTAGTACACTTTTTCTTGATAACCCCATAGGTTTTGTGTTTCTTAAAGTGGTTTTGTGCATGATTACTCCTGCTCTCTGCATTCTGGAACATAGGTTCCCTCCTTTTGTCCCCACTATGGGCCAACTTCTCCTACTCCTTCCTAATAACATTTCATATCTGGGCTGCCCTCTTATATAACTGGTCTAAAGTATCGTACCTATCGATCTCAATGTGTTTTTGAATCTCGTACGATAAACCCAATTCGAAGCGTTGCATTTTCTTTGTTTCAGTCGGGACGTCCTCGGGGCAAAACTTCAGAAATTCCATAAATTTCTGATAATACTCATGCACTGTTAAATTCCCCATTTCAAACCTAGCAAACTCGTTTGACTTATCTGTCCTCACGTGAAGGGGGTAGAATTGATCCCTTAACGCTCCCTTAAAACGTTCCCAGCTTAATTCACCATCATTCTCCTCTATCAACCTCGCCTTACTATATGTCCACCAGTAGTCATCATCTTCGACCAGATAAAATGCAGCCTGGTCGACCATAAATTCCACGGGACATCGAAATACACGAAAGAGTTTGTCAAACTCTCGAAGCCAGTTTTCCAGCGTAGAAGGTTGTCCTTTCCCATCATAAGTAAAGGGCTTACTCTGGGCTATTCTCTTACTAATCGATGAAGCCCTCTCTTCCAAGGATTTTTGTCTGGGGTTTCTTGTACCAACTAGGGCTTTCACTAGGTTCCGAAGTACACGGTCAGAATCACCTCTATTTCCGTTCTTTCTCAAGAATGGAGGCATGATGGAAGGTATACTACATTTTAATAAACAAGGTATATATAAATATTCTATTTCCATCATCGAGGTTAAACAAAACTTAGGCTAATATAACTTCTTAGAGATAAGGAAGTCTATCCTAATAGTTGGTAGAATTAAAAAGTTTGGCCTGTTAATCAGCTCCTAAGCTTCCACCAAATAAAAATAATTATTTTAATTAATTATACTAATGCTCAATATTCAAAACATTTCAAAATTCATGATATATCAAACTTCACAAATTCAGCTAATGAGAAAAGGTTATAAATAATTAAACAGAAAATCAAGATGATATTATAATTCAACCCGCATAATCTGCCATAACATATTATTAAGTTCCAAAATACTTGGGTACAAAATCCCAAATAATCACCGTTCTTCGTAACCATATTGTCAAAACAAAACAGAAGAAACTTCTCGACAGAATATCCATACATCATTATTAGCGTGAAAATAGTCATATAAAATCATAAGCATAAATACTACAATCAAAAG
This sequence comes from Amaranthus tricolor, assembly GCF_026212465.1. Taxonomy (NCBI): domain Eukaryota; kingdom Viridiplantae; phylum Streptophyta; class Magnoliopsida; order Caryophyllales; family Amaranthaceae; genus Amaranthus; species Amaranthus tricolor. Next base: position 13,630,415 of record NC_080051.1, read on the forward strand.
CAAGATCATATAGTAAAAGGCGATGCATCCATACGGTCCCGATCTTCCTCATATAAGTCAGGGTCAAAATCAGCATCCCCGGAGTCGTCACAGGATGTGCTATCAGAATCAGTGGGTGTCTCTATGGGTAGGGAGTCACTCATATCTAGTTGTTCCTTAGAATATGAAAGCTCAACAATTTCTGGTTCGGGTAATATTTCTTCCCACATTGTAATATCACTACCACTCTCGCTCATAATATCTTCCCTATCAGCTGCTTCTACCTCCATATCAGCATTATGTCCCCCTTCCGCACTATCCTCATAAAACTCTTCAGCCTCCTCCTCAGGATTTCCCCAAGTATTTTCCTCCAGACCTTCTTCGGGGACTTCCTCGGGATCTTCTCCTAGATCCTCCTTAGGATCCTCCTTATCAAAATCTATCTGCAGAACTGAGTTAGGGTCGACCACTGGAACATCCTCCTCAACAATCTCAGCCCTTGCCCCACTAGCCTCAGTATTCTTACATCTCTCATTGTCTACAACATCCATTCCTCTATCCCATCTATCAAACTCTCGCTCCAATTGAGCAATTCTCTCATTCAACTCAGCAATTTCCTCAGCTATTATTCCCTCATAAACTTGTTGAGACTTTTTATAGATCATCTCCATCCTGCGCTTATAATCTAGCTCACTCTCTCCTTCTTTCTTGTCCCAAATTTTTAATGTTTTTATCTTTGCCCAGACTGGTACATTTACTAAGGCTCTCCATGGTTCTTCTAGGGTACTACTTTCCCCTTCAGCAGGTCTTTTTTTTTTCCTTTATCCATGACAGATAAAAAAAATGTTCGTAATCCTTGACTCACGAATGAAAGAAAGAGCAAAGGAACAATCAATTTCCAAGATCAAATAATATCATAATTCATCAACAAAATATCTAACAAGCACACAACAAAATTATCCATAACATCATGCTTAAAGACACCAAGCAAAACACATCATATCCCCTTAATGTCTTCCCCTTTACTCTCGTCATCATTTTTTTTTTGCGTTAGTCTATCAATTTAGATAAATAACACTAAATAAAACTCCCGCTCTGATACCAATTGTAACATCTCGGAATAACTCGGATCGTACGAAAAGAGAAGATGACCTTTTAAAAACAAGTAAATATCGTCCGAGTCAAACCAGGATGTTAGAAGGCAGTTAAAAGACGGATTTGAAATTAAGGAAAGCTTGCGGATCGAGTTCTATTAGTGTTATTATGAACTACTAGATATAAGAAATTCTTAGCAGCGGATAAGAACGAAAAGTTAAATCTACTTATTACAACTTGAGAACGAAAATCGCCTCATAAAACCAAATATTCTTTAAACTTTATTAGAAGTTCTTATCAAGACTTCTGTATCCTAACGATTTATTTCTCGAAGGGACAATCCTCACTCCCCAAACCTGCAACTTAACTTACTGCTAGTCATTACCCAGAGAGGAAACAACATCATCGCAGGGTCGTTAAGACCAAAAGTACACATCAGCAATCGTCGCATACCAAATAAATTATAACAACAAGAGAAAGTTTTAATTTAATAGCTGACAATTCACAGAACTATACGCTTCGATCATGCTAATTAAGAATAATTATTTTCATGTAAAGATTAGTCAGCCATACTGCTGTACTATCTAGCCATACTGCCGGTACACTCCAATCTCCATAAGTGAGACAATACATTAGGGGGAGCTAACCCCTAAGCAAGTCTCTACCATAGACACTCGCCTTACTTCGGTGCCTATGGTTAAGTATGCATACCCCCGCGGTGGCTCATAATGCCCCCATATACCGCGAGTAATTCATTTCCACCAATTGACGTCATACTACGTCCACTTTAAGGTTAGTGAGGTCATACTACCTCTGCTTATCAAAACAATGTATAAAAAATTATTTATTCGGAAAGATAACATTATTCATACTATATATATCCATGCTTTACTTTTGTATACCATTATTATATGATACATCGGACTAATACGAACTTCGCTGCGTGTACATACCTTAAGCAAGATAACCAACTCACAAGCGTCTTAATCAATTCCCGGTCACGAATCGACTTCCTACAAGGTTCAATCGTATTCGGGAAATAAGCACACATACACATTTTCCTCAAATCATCCATAACACACATATACAATCACATCCATACCTAGAATTCTACACACAACATGAACATCCATCACATACTATAACATGGTAAATACACAAAACAGGACAGCCTATACAATCTGTCCAGAAACTCAACTTAAAACTGTCAAACTGAAAATTCGACTTCACCGTTGCGTCTGGAAGGCGTCAAAACCCCCGGGTACCAATTTTCATAATTCATAATGTACTCTAAGTATTTTTAACATATTTTCAAGCCAAAAAGTGTCCCAAAAACAGATTTTTTTAACATTTTTATAACCCTACGGGATTCACCAAAATTTCATCAACAAATGAATTTCAAATGGTACATTGCCTATTAAATATCAACGACCAAATTTACATAATTCTTATGAGCCATCTTTGAGATTAAATTCATTATTCAACAATAATTTCTTTAACCACACACATTTTTTTTTACATGAACATTCATTTTTATATATAAATTTCAAAATTACCCATCACACAAACCAATCCTATTCTTCACATATATGCATATCTAAAAACTCTAAAAAGAAACATTCTTGATCAATTTAGATAGAAAAATACATCCCATAATCATACATGAAATTTTAAATTCTTAAATTAAACATGAATTATAAGATAAAACATATAACAATCATAGAATTTTAAATTAAAACTTAAGAATCAACGTAGATTAAGAATTACACTTACAATTGTAAAGGAAAACACCTAATGATCAAGTGTAATGGAGTTAGGAATGTGGATTAGGAGGAATTTTGAAAGGATGTGTTTTTTTTTTGTCCTTGGAAACTTTAGAAATGAAAGGATGTAAAAATGAAAATGATTAAGGAATTAAGAAGGGTTAATTATATGGGATTAATGCCTTGATCCTTCATTACCCTAAGGGAGTTACAAGCTCCATCAAGAGTCCCTCCTATTTTCTTTTTTTTTTTTTTTTTTTTTTGAAAATAAAAGATGGGTTAAGGAAAAGTTTGGGCCCAAATAATTCTAATTGCCGAAAAGGATTGTAAATCTAATGACAAAGCCCAATAATAAATAAAATATATATATACATATATATATAAATAATATTACTAGTAAATTATTAAATATATCGGGGAAAAAAAAATCGGGAAAATATCGGGGTGTTACAATCCAACTTAGGAACAGTAGACCTGCTGTCACCATTTTACATCCCAAGCGATATACTTCTTCTAACATCTTTCGGATCCTTTTGACACGTACATTTCCATGAACCAAGTCATAGGTACTATCAACGATCATAATCACGACCGGATATCGACCTGCACACAATCTCTAAAAACATATTTGTTTAAATAAAGTGTAGTCATCATCAAAACTCAAGAGGTCCAACATTAAGCATAAACAATGATTGTTGAATTTTTGTAGTGGTTTAGTATTCATGGTTAACTTGGGGTTTTTAAATCAAATTTAAGCATCAACTTGAATTTAATTAGAGTATATGAGTTTAATTAGTAATTGGGTTCTTGCTAGTATTGATTAGTATTGGTTATTGGGTTATTTGATTTCTAGTATAAAACTTGATATTGTGGATTTTGAAATTTCAGTTTCGAAACTGAACTTTTTGTTTTGGCTATTTTGGGGATGTTTTTGATTATTTTTGAGTTCTTATGTCTTCTTGATATTTGTAGAACTTTGAGTCGCGGTCGTGTGGGCAATTGAATCACCTCGAGATGAGTTCGTATGAAGAAGTTATGTCCAAAATATTAGTAAACTGTCATAAAAATCGACACTGAGGTTCCGTTTTGTTCTGTCCAAATTGTGTTGCTGTTTTTAAAATAGTTAGAGTGGTTTTGGGGTTTTGGTGTCTGCATGAGATTTTTAGAGATGCGAGTGGCGATCACGTGGGCACTT
>NC_080051.1:13651744-13671239 GCF_026212465.1 Amaranthus tricolor
CTTATGTTTGTAACGGATAGAATTACAAGTTATTTCAAGTAACAGTAGCAAAATTTTTGGGGAAAAAGAAGAACTGAATAATGGAGTAATATAATATCAGTTTCTGCCCATGAATTAAATTATATGTTACTTTTTTTGATTTGCAGTTAATATAGATTATAATGTATAATTATTGACCCGTTTAAACTTTGATTTAACATTAACATTTTGGAATAAGGTAAGAAAAAAATACGAGTTATTATTATTATTATTATTATTATTATTATTATTATTATTATTATTATTATTATTGTTATTGTTATTGTTATTGTAATTTGTCAAACGACACAAAACAAAAAACTTTACAAACAGGGTATAAAACCAGATATCCAGGGTTCTCCCTATCAATTGCATCATTGTGAAAGTGGGGCCCACCATCTAGGAAGAGTTTCCCCACCTCACTCTTTATGTGTATGGGAGATGTCAGGATATCTCAAAAAAACCCATAGACGGTGTTACAAGAATTTGCCTTTAACAAAAGGAACAAGCAAAACAACAAGTTAAGCCAACAAGCAAAAAGGCTCAACTATAGGTTCCTCAACTAGAGTGCAGTGGCCCCATTTGGAGATAGAGAGGCGAATCTGATTTTGGAGTCAGCTTTGATAGTGTACCCTCCCTAATGTCATTACCTTCTTCTGCCATACCGCATCGTTTCTTACTCTCCAGATAGTATATACAAGGTTGCAGAAGATTGCAGCTATGAGTCACGATTTTGCCTTGGGTAAGCGGCGTTTTCGAAGTATATCTTTCATGTTCCCAATGTTCCAGTTTACGCCCATCCAATTTGTAAGTGCTTTCATACATTGAACGCTGAATTTGCACTTGAAGAAGAGGTGCTCAATCGTTTCGGTTTGCGTTCCACAAATGGGGTACAAATCATCATCCACCACACCCATGCTTTTGAGTCGATAGTTTTGTTTTGAATCTTTCATGGTAAGCGAGCCAAACCACAAAGCGCCTTCTTGGAATGACAGTTCGGTTCCACACTGTGGTAGCCCAACATACTTTATCTGTGGTCCCCATTAGATCTCTGTACACGACATCGATGGAGTATTTCGGGCTTTTCATCCAGTCCCTTAGAGTCTCCTTCACCCCACATAGTTTTTTGAGCACCCAGCTCGTAGTGATAGGGAGCATTGAAAAGGTCCCATCTGCCACCTTTCATATGCACCTCATGTACCCATTTTACCCATAGGGAGTCCTGCATTGTGCTGATTTGCCAGGCTATTTTTCCTACAACTGCTAAGTTCCATATTTGCAAGTTTCAGATTCCGAGCCCTTCCTCCTTTTCAGGCCTGCAAACCTTCTCGCAATTCACATTCCCTGGTGCTCTGTTGTCAGTTTCCCCGTACCAAAGGTATGAGCGACACACAATATTGATCTGGTTTATGACTCTTTTGGGAAGAATAACAGTCAGACTCCAGTACTTGGTGATGCTCATGAGGATTGAGTTGACCAGCTAAAGTCTGGCTGTATAGGAGACATTCTTGGCAAAACATGAACGAATCCGACTAGTCATCTTATCCACTAGGTATTCACAATCAGCAGTTGTATACCGTTTGGATGTGAGGGGCATGCCTAGGTATTTTACAGGTAGGCTCTCAAAAGTAAAGTCTAAGGTGTTGGCTGCATGCATCCTGAAGTTATCATTGACCCCTGCAAGGTAGATGCCTAATTTAGTGTAATTGGCTTCGAGGCCCGAACTTGAGGAGAAAAGCTGCACCCCTTGGCAGAGGGTCTGAATTGATTGCGTATCTCCTTTACAAAACAACATCAAGTCATCCGCGAACACTAAGTGGTTTAGTTTCAATTTGGAGTATCTAGGGTGGAACTTGAAATCCTTAGCTTCACCTGCTGCTTTGAGAATCCTCGAAAGGTATTCCATGCCTATGACAAAAAGTAGGGAAGACATGGGGTCACCTTGCCTAACTCCACATTTAGCCTTGAAGGGTTCTAGGGGGTTACCATTCATGATTAGGGAGTATTGGGAGGAGGAAACACAAGTCATAACTCTCTTTACAAATCGGGTAGGGATGTTGAGAGCAGTCATCATGTCCTTTAGGAAGTCCTAGTTCAGAGTATCATAAGCTTTCCAAAGATCCATTTTAATGAGGTAACTAGGCATGTAGCTTCGTCTTCCATAGTGCTTTACTACATCTTGGCACAGGAGGATATTGTGAAAAATGTTGTGACCTTCCACAAACGCGCCTTGATTAGGGCTGATGATGGCCCCTGGGACTAGCTTCAGTCTACTGCATATGAGCTTGGTGATGCATTTGTAGATGACATTACAGCATGAGAAAGGTCGGTAGTCCCCTGGGCCTTTTGGGTACTGTGTCTTTGGGATTAGAGTGATTGTCGTCACGTTCTAGGCCTTTGGGAGGACCTTAGAATCAAAGAACTCAAGGATTGCTCTGGTTACGTTCGTACCTACCATTGGCCAAGAAGCTTTGTAGAAGCCACGATTAAACCCATCTATGCCGGGGGCTTTATCCTCAGGGATGCTCTATAGGGACTTTTTGATTTCTACCTCAGAGAATTACAAGGACAGAAGGTTTTGTTGGGCTGCTGTGAGGACTGGACCTTTGTGGACAATATTAAGAGATTTGTGTAATATTTTCGAAAAATCTCTTGGATCCTAGCTTGGTCACTGATTGTCTCCGAACCCATGTGAAGCACATTGATGGTGTTTTCTCTATGTTTGTGATTGATAGATTGATGAAAGAACCTAGTGTTTTCATCTCCCATGGCATGTTTTGGCCTTTTGCCGTAGAGCCGAATCTCGATCCTCTTTTGCCTTCTGAAGAAGATTTGTCATTTTACATTCAAGGTTAATAAAATGAACATTAGTTGGGTTAGCATGTACCTCCTATTGGGCTTTTAGAAGGTTGTTCTCTGCTAGGATCACTGCTGTCTGCTTATCCTTCTTGAATTTCAGGTTGCACATAGCTTGGATAAGGTTGAGTTTCTGAATGATTTGGTGACTCTTGAGGCCTTGGATAGGGGTGTTCCATATGTCTTGGATTACCCCCAAAAATTCCTCTCGTTTGCCCCAATGGTTGAAGAACTTGAATGAACAAGTCCTTCTGTGTTGCTTAAAGAAGTGGAATAACATCGGTGTATGATCAAAGTCCCCCTCCGGGAGGAAAGCAGCTTCAACTGTGGGGAAGGTGGTTTCCCAAGAGTGGTTGCCCATAACTCGATCAATTTTGCTTAAAACTCGCGCAGGAACCTCTTGCTTATTGGTCCAGGTAAAGAATCTCCCGGTGCTTTTCAAGTCATGTATCTCACATGTCTCCATACATCTCCTTAAAGGATTCAGTTCACTGTTGTGGGGTCTTTGGCCTATTCTTTCATTTATATTGGCTATGCAGTTGAACTCACCCATAAGGAGCCACGGGCCTACAATTCTTAATGCTCTCAAGCTAAGTGAAGAGGTCTTCTCTCCCTTTCTTATCGCTAGCACCATAGACAAAGGAGTAAGAAAATTTATCGCCATTTAGCGGGTTCACATACACGAATTACCTGACTGCTACAATTTCGGATATCCATACTTATCTCATCACTTTTCCAAGCAACTATGATGCGTCCTCCTTTATGCCAATTCAGATTATGAGTGACACACCAAGCGGGACATAGTCTTTGATAAAGGGCACCTAATCCTTACCGCTTTACCTTGGTTTCGAGGAGACTAAAAAGGCTAATGTTGTGGTTAGCAATGAATCTCGCCATTTCCGTCTGTTTACTTACCTTGTTTAGCCCTCTCACATTCCAGGTTAGAATGCTATTCATTGTCATCGATGGGGTAAGCCCCCAGCGCTTTGATTGGAAGTTGTTGTAATTGAATCCACACAGGCATTGAAGATAGGCTATTCTTATCAGTTGACATTTCAGGTTTCCATGGTTTAATCACTAAGGGTTTATTGTCAAATAAAACTCCATTTAGCCTTATCCCTAGACTCGATAGATTTCATTCTAACCATGAAGACCCCCGTATCCACCATATCTACAGTATCAATATCAAGATCTTTCCAAATTCGTCTAACGAAACCGTCTATGACATGTAACGGTGGGTTAGCCCCAACCACAAAGCACACCACAGCAGATTCCCAATATTTAATTTCATCTTCAATGTCAGCTAATTCAATTTTAACAAACCTAGGTTTTAAAGCATTATTACCTTCATCACCCGTAGGTGAGGCAGTGGCAGTTTGAGTCTGAGTTGAGTCACTGCTCACTGCTGAGGGCTGGCCGGTTGTACCAGTAATGGCACCTCCATGGATGATGCTTGCCCAGCTGTGATGGGATTGCTCTAGACCCTTCTCTTGTTCGCTAGGTTTCAATAGGGATTTAGATCTGGAAGTAGCAGCTAAGTCGACAGACAACACCGACTGCTCCACCACCGGCTGCTCTATGGTCTGGGCTGCTGCCGTGCTTCCTTTTAGGGCCTCCGCCTTCCGTGGTCGGTCGGGTCCTTTCGCTTTGGCCGGTTCAACCATGCTTGGGAGCAGTAATGAACCAGAGGGGGGCGCTAGAGAGAGAATTGGGAGGTTTTGTATTTATTATTATTATTATTATTATTATTATTATTATTATTATTATTATTATTATTATTATTATTATTTCTATTATTATTATTTTACTTTGCTATATTTAAATTTACAGTGTCAAAGGCATTGATTTGTACCGGAAATGTTCAATTGTTTTTTTATTGTTAGTCCCAATTGAAATGTATGATTTGAACTTATTACCCATTGCTAGTTGTGATCTATTGTGGTTAGTTTTGGTTAAACCCGGTGAGTCTTGATGAATCCAAGTTAGACTTGGAGAATTAACAAAAGATTTTGGGATTTGAACTTGTTCAGGCCTCTTCTCTATATTCGTTAACAATCGAACTCAAATGAAATGAAATGAATTGAACTACATTAAACTCAATTGACCTGAATGAAATACTAAAATACGAGAGTAAACATGATGTGCTGAATAGAGGAATTTAACTGAACTAATCTTATTAATAACAACTCGTTTTGTATGACACCATTTCACCATGAGATGAACCCATAAAATTAGTCAATTGAACACTTTAATGGACTTATCTTCATGAAATCGTCTCATTTAAGAATTTGTATATTAATAATTATACAGAGCAAACCTAAAGTGTTACAGATAGGTTTATTATATCACAACAATTTTGCAAGTTACATCATCTATTTGGTGTTTATTAAGATGCCATGAGCAGGTAATTAAGTGAAAAGTAACCTAATATCTCTATTGGCAAAACTACTAATTAGTCCAAGCCAATACTGCAGTTACAATGACCAACTATGGCATTATTAAAGTGTGTTCTGTCTTACTCCAATTTATTAGATGTAGTTCTATAAGTGGTTAGAGACTAAGTTAGATTAATATGGGAGCACTTCTAATTTGGTTTGATGAACTCCTTTTGTGTGGAAACTGCCACTTTATTGTTTCAACTTGACACATTCAAGGATTTTAGACCTTCTTTTCCTCAACTTAAACATTAATTTTGTTGTAAAATTATTTCTAATTTGTGAAAATAAAACCTATGTTTCAATCTAACAATTCGCTTCAATTCCTACATTTCAGTAATAATATAGAAAAAAATATTAGGGCATCTTGGAAAACTACATATTGATCTCTGGCTCAATTAGAAAATTATGTTTTAATTTGTAAAATGTAGTTTAAATTCATAAAATTTGATTCACTTTAGTAGATTCTACAAAAAAGAATAAGGCCTTGAATTGATGTTGTTTACGTAACTCTTGTAATAGTTGTATACTTTTGTATTCTCTCTATTGTTTGACTCAGTTACAAGTATATTAAGAATTACAAGCATATGAACTTTTAATTTATTTGAAGTTGCAAATGAAGTTTATTAATAGGGATCAATTGAAAACATCTTTGTAGTTACGACTTACACTTTACAACGGTAAGGTTACGCACATCGGATCACCTAAACTTAGGTGGGAGTTACTTAATGACGTCGTGGTTATGAGATGTTGTTGCATTTAACTATTTTTAACTGATGGCAACAAATGTGTCAAATATGTTGAAAAACGTTGGATAGAGAATGTTAACATATGTATGCATTGAATATATAAGTTATGCAATAATGAATGATCTTAAGAGATTTTATATTGCTGGAAACTACCCAAAAACAGAAAAGTATCTGCAGGAAAGTTCCAGGAAACTTCAGTCTTGTCTTGACTCAGTTTGCTCATAATTCGTAACGCACTAATACTATCACAGTATTGGTAGACATTTTATTGAAAAGAATACTGGCCCTATATTTATGTAGTGTTAGTGTGTAGGGATAGTCAGAAAAATGGGTTCCAATGAGGCATGGGAAGTAGAAAATGGAATCGTTATTGACTCAAGTGATGAGCCAAGACCAATTAAGACTGCACATAGGATATCTTCTTCTTCGCTTAGGAAAAAGTCTGATCGGTCCCTGGGATTGAACATCAGGCCTTTGTTGCTTAGGAGAATACTGATTAATCTTCAAGAGGTTATCCTTGGAACGAAGATTTCTATACTTTTTGTGACCATTCCATTCGCCATTGTCGCCAAATATCACAATTTTGGAAGAGTAAGTGGTAATTTCTTTGCTGATGGTGCGTAAAAGTTCAATTAATGTATAAACCAATCCATTGTACAATTTTTAAGCCTTTTGAGCCACGTAATCTTTTCGATTGATGTTAGATTCCGCTAATCTTTTTTTGATGCAAATTTGTGATTTTGTGTCTTAACAGCCTTGGGTCTTTGCTTTGAGTTTACTCGGATTAGCGCCTTTAGCAGAGAGAGTTAGTTTTCTTACTGAGTATGTTACTACTAAATTAGTGATTTTTCTGTCTTAATATGGTAAAAAAAGATATTCAGAAGTATAATGTGATTGACGTTTTTTATCCGTCTTATCTTTTTGCATGTCAAATGCAAGGCAAATCGCATACTATACCGGTCAAACAGGTACTTGTAATTTCATTTGTTGGCATTTACATTCTACATTATGTCATTTATTGTAGTGATCAAGTAATAAGATTTGGAGAATTCGCAGTTGGGGGACTGTTAAATGCAACTTGTGGGAATGCAACAGAACTTATAATTGCTATATTCGCGCTCTATCAGAGAAAGATTTCCGTGCTGAAGTACTCTCTTTTGGGATCAATTCTTTCAAACCTTCTTCTAGTTCTTGGTTCTTCTTTGTTTATTGGTGGCATTGCCAACCTTAGCAAGGCACAAAGATTCGATAGGGTATAGAAGCAATTCATCCTGCATACATTTAGTAATTGCATTGTAACAGTATTGATATTTTAGTTTTATGATTGTCTTGTTTTTGTTCTGATAACAGAATCAATCTGATGTGAATATACTTCTTCTCCTGCTTGGAGTTCTTTGCCATGCACTGCCATTATTTTCTCAGTATTCGAAAGCGACTACAGGGACGACATCTCCTGCCGATTCCATACTCTTGCTATCGAGAGTGAGTAGCATTGTCCTGCTTGTGGCTTATATTGCATATCTGTTTTTTCAGCTGAAGACCCATCAGCAGTTGTTTGATTCAGAAGAGGTGAGTTTGAATTTAGAATCACTGGACGATGTAATTTTTGTTTTCGGATAAGTGTACATTACAACAAAATTAACTTTTCGCGACATAAGATTTAGTGGCATTAAAAAATGTTACTGATTTATATTTTTAGTGTAATAATTTTTGGTTTTTATTTTAAAGTAGAGACATTCAAATTATGCCACCAAATATATTATATATCCACTAAAAGTAAATTATGTTGTAGTGATAATCTTTGTTAGCCATGATCTTTCATGTGAATTAAAGCTTTAGCATCGTTGTATTGTTGATTGTACTTTGTATTTGTGAGTTTGTTTCATTTTGATTGGTGATGTGGCATGTCTCTAACAATGTAACAGACATAAAAGGGGACAGCTGAAAGCTATCACCCTTTAATATTACTCCCCCAATCCTTATGAATTTGCATCGGGAAACAATTCACACAGATTAAGAGAATGGATGATGTTAAAAGAGGTAATAGATGTGCGCATAAGGACTAAAGAAAGCGGTAAGACACTTCTATAAAAGGAAATGTTGGTAAGTTAAAGGGACAGAGAAAAGTAGAAATTATGGCAAATTCATAGGGACAGTGGGAGTGCCTTTATCTGGTTGGTGCAATTTTAGATGCTTATCATTGAATGTGTACATACACAGGAACCTGATGAAGATGGCGAAAATGAAACAGCAGTGATCGGTTTTTGGAGTGCCTTTAGCTGGTTGGTGGGCATGACAGCAGTGATAGCTTTGCTCTCTGAATTTGTTGTGGGCACAATTGAGGTATAGTTGTGTAATCATACAAATAAAAAGGAATTTAATTCATACAATATCTTATATAGACATTTAATTACATGTAATCATCTTCTTAAACCCGAAATCTCGTGAAACAGGATGCTTCCAGTTCTTGGGGAATTCCAATTAGCTTTCTTAGCATAATTTTACTTCCTATAGTAGGGAATGCAGCAGAACATGCAGGCGCAGTCATATTTGGTTACAGGAATAAACTAGTATGAATCCAGAATTCCTCTTGAATATCATTGCTGTTGTATTTTTCAAGTATAATCTTACTTTAGCCGGGTATATTTGTGGCTGGATGTTATTAATAGGACATATCGCTTGGAGTTGCCTTGGGTTCTGCCACCCAAATTTCAATATTTGTGGTAAGACACGAACACTTTAGTACCACCATAATCTTTTTTCTTATCATTTCATGATTGGAAAAGATCCGTCCTAACAAAGTATTAATTCAGGTTCCTTTATGTGTGATCATCGCATGGATAATGCATATCAAGATGGACCTCAGCCTTAGTCTCTTGGAAACTAGTTGTTTCGCTCTCTCAGTATTCGTTACCGCCTTTACTTTGCAGGTTTGTTATTGAATTACACATTGATTCTTATCTATCAACGATAAATCATTACTGAGAACCGACTTCTAAATCCAATCCCTACGTGTTTGAATTTGGAACAAAGTCATTTACATATCATCCCTGTGGTCTCTTGATAAATTTGGGCTTGTACACAAGACCCACACAAAAGGAGAGTTGACTGCACAAACCTGATGAGGTTTCTAAAACCAATTGGTATTATATAGTAGCCCATCTAGTATATATGTTAGTCAATCTCTCTCTAATGTTTTGTCGTGTGATCACATGTAGGCTATTTTCTAACATCTCTTGCATCAATCACAGTGATATCGTGCGTATATGTAGGGATTTTGTGAGTTAATCTAAAATAGTAATAAGAAGAGTGATTTCCAAATAAAGATATTTGCGATTGACGTTCAATCTTGGGGGGGTTACTGGTCAGGGATCAATTAGAAGTTGTTATAATCATCCAATCGCAACATATCTGTTTTCGGTTTAAACGCTTTTGCTTAAACTCCAACATTGTTTCTATCGAACAGGACGGATCATCGCATTACATGAAAGGAGGCGTTCTTCTGCTTGCATACATGATTATAGCAGCGAGTTTTTTGATACTTCCATCGACAACAGGTAAATTCACAAATAATGGATAAGCGACCATATTAAAAACCCGATCAAGAACTGACATGTTCATTGTTCTCTATAAAATGCGTGCTAGATGAAGCAAATCTGATCGGAGCAGGATTTCAATCATCAATTGGATTTTTCGCGGCATAATTAGTGAGATGTGTGAAATAAAAGATGATTATCCTTGTAAATTTTATAATTCTTTGAAATTGAATACCAAATCTGAGCAAGTTTCTTGTGTAGATATTTTATGTTTCCCAACGAAATGTAAGCTGCTAAAGCTTGTTTTATTTGATAATGTAATGTAAGATGAAGGGAATCAAATGAGTATGATTATGAAGTTGCTCTTTGTGGAGTTGTAGTTGTAGTCGTAGTTGTAGTTGTAGTCTGTAGGGTATCCAAATATAATGTAAGATTTGTTTAAGATACTTGTACATTATTTTTATTTAAATAAATACAAAAACAAAAAACATTGCATTCTAAATAGGAGAGATTTATTTGTTTAAGATACTTGTATATTATTTGTATATTCTTTTATTAATTCTCAATTAAAACACAAATAGTTACTGCTACGTAATAAATTTCCAATTTTTTTTTGTTGAAAAATCCAATTAAATGGTTAGAGAAAGTTATTTTTGAACATTTGAATATTTGATAATTACATGACACCAATTATAAAATACTCCACCACAATTTATTGTGCTAATATCAGAACTAAATTTATTATCAGAACTAAATTTATTATGGTATACTATAATAATGCTGTAATTTATTTTATAAATAACGTTAGATATATTAGACTAATTAACGAATAAAAAAGGAATGATTTTGTTCTAACAATGTTCAGAATATTCTTAAAAAAACTATAAATAACGCAATTAACACAAATTAATAATGCATTAACAGCCCAATTAGTAGTAATGGACATAATTTTTAGTTTAAATTTTCATGATATGTATCTTGTCATTTTCATGGTAATGAAAATTTGATCATAAAAAAAATTTTGTTCACGACCTTATGCCACATGCTCAAATGCTAATACATTAGAACATATTTTGTGATTTAGATCGTTGAAGGAGAATAAGTATGACCATCAAATTTCTCATGAGATATTCCTACCAAAACTACACTAACTTTCCATTACCATTCTTACCATTTAGTAACAATTGCCAATAGTTCTAGAAATAATCTTCATTCCAACAATATATTCTCTTAGTCATACCCAATTAAATGCAAGTATTTATACTGATCAACAACTTTTGTATGAGATTGTCTCAACATGAAACAAGCATGTATAATTAGCTCATTTATCTAAGTGATCACTTTTAATTTATAAGTGATCACTTTAAAACTATTGTTATGGATAACATTTATTTATTTTACGTTTATTGTTAGATTACTAAAATACCCTATTATCCAAATTGCAATCAACTGCCACGTAGACAGTCTGTCTACCCTAACTACCTCACCAAGTAATATCATGAAAACCCTAATCTAATAACACCAACCTCTATGGGCCATAATGCCCATGACTCCCACTACTCCTTAGTAACTTATTTTTACCCTAAGCTAACATTTACCTATGGTTACTCTGCAAAAATATACAACCAATCCACAGATTACCCCATTATTCAAATACACACTCATTTCTCCATATTTCATCTTACTATTCATTAATATTGTTCTTATTCTGTTATCATTTATTTCTTGATTTATTTTCTGGTCTGATTTGAGCGTATGAGGGGTTTTTCAGAAAACCACCCCAGTAAAATTAATGTTATATTGCAAAATTGAAAGCATTTCAGGTATATTAGAAAATTTCCCCAACAACTCTTCACAACTAGGTATTCTAAGTGTCTTTTGTACTTCTAAGTTCACTACAAAAATATTTGGTGCCGCATGTGGGGATAATTCTCAAAAACATTTAACTCGAACGAAAATCCATGGTTCCCAAAAGAAACCCTACCAATACTACTACTATGCATAGGACTGATGCGGAAAGTTCTACGAGTCGGAACCAAACCCACCCAAACCCATAAACCTTCTACCCTTAAATTGGCTTATCATATTTGTTACTCTATCCTTATGGTAATTACTAGTTGTTCAAGTAGATTTTAGGTTTTCCCTCTAAAAGGGTATTCCCTTAAATTAAATATTTCTAGTTCTAATGTTGATTATTTTTTGATGTATAGGTTCAAAGGAATTAAATTTTTTATTGTTTCCATATATATGGAGAAAATTCAGTAACTAAATAATGTTTATACTATACAGTTTTATCTGCACATTATCATATTAAGAACTATAAGTGCATTACAACTAACTAGAACAATCTATTATTCCTGTGATGAAGTACTCTTCATGTAGTATCGTTCTGCGCGTGGGTTGTGTGATTGCGTGAGCATGAGTTTTAGGCTAGTGAATATTGGCTAGAGCGATCTAGATTGAGTGTCTTTGACTTTTCACTTTCTAGAAAACAACTTTTCTATTTCCAAACTATTATAGCTTACTGAAATTATTTTTGCTAATTTCATTGATGTATTTCAATGGAGTTGATACGTACACTTGAATTAATATTTGTGTCAACATTTGTATTTTGTTTTTCTTTTAATTTTTTTTGTATTTACATGTGAATTATAATATGCTATTTTTTTCTGTAGGTAAAGGACTTTTAAACTCTAAAAGCCGAAGCTGTTTTACAAGGAAGATGATGAAATAGTGATTAGGTTTTTTACATAGAACTATATATATTTCTTTAAATACTTTTGACAAAGGATGAATAAAAGATTTGTTACCACTAAAACAACATTACTAGTTGAATCTCTCTGCAAATAGTATATAATTTTTTTTAAGAGTCTAATTATGTGAATGATTTATAGCCACGTGTTTTGCATGTCTTTTCCCACGGGTTATTGTATGTGACAAAAGAATATGATTAACCACATATTAATTTATGTGGCAGAAGAATATGATTAACCATGAGTAAATGCATGTGGCAGAATAATATAATTAGAACCGGATAAATGCATGTGGCAGAATAATATAATTAGAACCGGATAAATGCATGTGGCAGAATAATATAATTAGAACCGGATAAATGCATGTGGCAGAATAATATAATTAGAATTAGATAAATGCATCTGGCAGAAGAATATAATTAGCCACGCGACATGCCTGTGGCAGAAGAATATAATTAGCCACAGGATCTTCCGAGGCATAAAAAAGAGTTTATGTCACAACCATGTTTTTCCCGTGGCAATAATCTAGCCACGATCACTTGTGCCACAGTGGTCTCTAACTTGAATTCTCATGGCTATGTAGCATATCCATGGGAAATTCTTACTTGTGCCACGACTTGAACTGTGGCACAAGTAGGGATGGTCATGGGTCCAGGACCCTGTTGGACCCGTTTCGGACCCGCCCCTTTTTTAAGGGTCTGGGTCTAAATTTTTGAGACCCATCGGATCCGGATCCAAAAAATATTTGACAGGTCCGGGTCCGGGTCCGGGTCCGGGTCCTAAGGTGAAGACCCGAACCCGGAACCGAACCCTAAACTTTTAAATTTTATATTATGAATTTCTAATTTTTAAATTCTAATATTAATTTTTTTATTATTAATATATAATAATATAATGTCTTGGGCCCTTGATCAGTTGATTACTTGATTTACTTGATTGTCTTCTCAAGTTCTCATTCTCAATCCAGTAACCCTAAGTCCCTAATTTTTTTCTCATTCACTTGATTCACTATGTTTCTCATTTAGTCTTTTATATTTGGTTTTTAATTATGTATTTAGACAAGTGTATGTTTTAGTAATTATTTTGTATTTGAATTTTATGGACTCGAACAAGTGTTTGTAATACGATAATATGTTGCTCACAAAAATACAAAAAGACTCGCAAAAAGTACAATTTTGACAAATTAAAGAGGCTTTGTATAAGACCCATTAAGGACCCATTAAGGACTCTAGACCCGTCAGATTCGTGGGGTCTGGGTCTGTGTCTGGGTTTGAAAATTTTGGACCCTAAGGGTCCGGGTCCGGGTCTGGCCAGACCTGCCCCATGACCATCCCTAGGCACAAGTGATGATTTGTAGTAGTGACACTAGCATAGGATGGTGAATGTAGTCTCATTAATCGTAAACCACCTTAAATCTTTTGTTTTATTATTTACATTAGTTTTCTATGCTTTAAATCATCTTATTACGTGCATATGGTCTTTTATCGTTAGCGTACCGTACCTTCAAGCCATAATCTTAATCTTCCTTAGGCACTTTTAGGCTTTATTTCTTCTCCCATTAGACCTCTCTAATAATTGGTATTAGAGTTAAAGATTTGATTGATGATTATTTTGGTGTTTCTTGGTATTTTGGATTGTGTTCAACCGTCCACAATGAACAAAGACTTTGGTGAATTAAACTTCTGTTTTTCAGCAAGTTAAGGTGAAGCAAGATTTTGTTTGGTGTTTAAAAGGTTGTTGAAGGTGAATGGAAACTTAAGGTGAGAAGGTGCATTTTAAACACTCATACTTTTAGCTCTTAATAAGAAAGGTATTGCGACATAATTGGAGAAAAGTCAAGAGGTTAGCTGGATTGCTCTTGATGTACATATAATGTCTCCATTTTGAATACTCTAAATGAGGTTTTTTTTTTTTTTTTTTGAAGTTGGTAAGATTTTTTTTTTCTATATTTCATAATCATTGAATTTGTTTTCTTAAATGGTTTCAAATTTTTTTTCAATGAATTTGTTCTTTGCCATATTTTCTTTTGAAAGTTTTGGGTTAAAATCATTGTTTTCCATTGAGATAAGTTGTGAAGTAAGCTCTTTTTTCTTTTTTTCTTTTTTTTTTTGTGAATCTTGAATAAAGATTTTGTCTTTCATTATTATCACATAAGTTTTCCATTTTGTTAATTAGCTAAGGTGTGCTTGTAAGACATAAGATAAATGGATTTAGTCTTATTAGTGCAAAATTTGAACTCGAGTCATGACTTGGTAGTTAAATCTTTTAGTGGCCATATTTTGATGTCTGATTACAAGTCTAAGACTAATTTTGCCAAACTAAATATATTTTGCAAAAAGTATGTTTGAAATGCTTATCTTAATCATGTTAATGATTTGGTGCAAAAAATGGTTGTTCTTATTTACCATTTATTGAGTACTTAAGTGATTATGATTTGGCACTTTAATTTAAAAATCGTTTTTTTTCTCATATTTGAGATAATTTAATGTCTCGTGATACTTATATATTTGAGTGGGTTTAATGATAAATTGGTGAAGGTGGAGTTATAAAAGTGGTGATCAGTTCATTATAGACTTTGGATGGAACCAACTGTTACTTGACATTTGTTTGGAACTATGCTTATAATTGGTGGCATCCATGTTATCTTCCACAAATCTTAATCAAGTTTTTGTTTGGCAAATAAGAATTTTTTTTTTCCATTCACCTGAGTAAAGATCTATACCATGTAGCATTATCCAACTTAATTGCATCATTATGAAAACTGGGCCCACCTTCTGTAACGGTCTGGTTTAAGTGGCTCGGAAATTCATATGAAAATATGAATTCCGATTCACTCTTCGGACTCTAGAGAAAAGTCTCCTCTAGGATCGTCAATGTTCTGTCGTTAAAGAAATATAATTAAAACAGAAAACAGTGCCAAAGCGAAAGAAACAAGTTTGCGGAAGTTCTTACGTACAACTCGAGAGCCTAATGGCCTCTAGATAAACGAAAGAAAATAGACGAAAGCGAAAAGAAACCAACACAATCTCTTGTTACATAATTCGGAGTTATTTCTACTCATAATCTTATCACTAAAAGGAAACATAGTCTTGATGATTACGGGTTCTAAGTCGAGCCCTCACTCCAGTCCCCACCTGCAATCAACCTACTAGTCGTCGTGTGACAACACGTAGTAGGTTCCAAAGAACAATCCAATACATGTCAGAGACTTCATACAAATGTCAAACAGGTTGAATACAAGCAATGTGTTTATCCTAGCATGCATAGGCTCTAATACATTCATTATTAGATAATTCCAACTTGTAATGTAGCCCGTCCTGTTCGGGTCGTTCAAGTATAAATCAAAATTCTTTTTTTGGAGGCATACACTTGAGAGACCTAATCCCAAGGCAACCACCGACCTAAGATGTTGGCCGTCCTATGCGGGTCGTCAGAGGTAAAGTATGCATACCCCCATGGTGACCCTAATGATCCAAAGCTGCCATGGGAACAATAATTGTAATAATCCAAATTGTTTGAGATGTCTAATCCTTATGTGATTTACAATGCCTCGATTAGAAATGAAACAACACTACTTGCACAACCACATAAACAGTATGGTCTAAGCATGTACCTTGAAGCGCTGCAAACAAAACGAAGTTCAATCACAATAGGAATTTCACCCTCTTATGAATTGAGGTCCTAGACACCATACACACACAAAAATCACGTATTAGAACGCGTTTACACATCTAATCCACTCCATACTATTAAGACACTATTAGGACTTAATAATTTTAAATAGTTTCACCCAAATCTTACTAGTTCCAAAAATTCGAATTTAACCAGAAACGTATATGGTCAATTGGACAGTTTAGAAAATTCAAATGGAAAATTCGACTGCGCCACTGCGTCCGGAACGCGTCAATTACCTTGGGTACCAAATTTCATAATTTCTAACATCCAATTACTATTTTTAATTATTTTAAGCGTTTAACGAGTTTTTAACATATCGTGTACATAAAACAACAATGGAACACAACTAATGTTTCCGGAACGGCGCCAATACCGAGGCAGCAGCAGCTGTCCGAAACTCCTATTATATTATTATTACTATTATTATTTATTTTTTTCTCTACATATACATTATTCATATTATTAACTCTTTTAATCTCATGATCAAAATAAATCTAACAAGACTAATTTTACAACTACTAAGATAAAACAAACAAGACAAATTTTTCTATCACACAACCACCTGATATTCCACACATATATTAATACACAAAATCCCATTAACAAAGCATAAAAGCCATCAAATAAAAAGAAACATGCCAATCCATAAGATCCTTCAAGAAACTTAAATTTCATTAATTATGATTATCAAATTAAATACTTAATTCTCTTAACAAATTAAAATTTTGTAGAGAATTCATAAAACCAAATCAACCTTTTAAATCAAGACATATATATAAACACAATCCTTCAAGCAAGTCAAATTTTGCTAAAAGATTAATAAATTCTTAGATGACTACATTATCTGATCCATACCATTTAAATTTCTTTTAACAAATTGAAATTTAGTTAGAGAAATGTAGATCATAAAAGAAAATTAAATATCAATATAAACTTAATTCTTAATTCTTATAACAAATTTAAACATTGTTAAAGAATATAGATCAAGAAGTTTTTTTTTTTTTTTTTTTTTTTTTTTTGAAAGAAACATAACTTAATCCTTTTAACAAATTAAAGTTTATTAAAGGATTATTAGAGAAAATTATGTATAAAAAAATATTCAATCCTCCTAAAAGTCATAGGATATCATCACACATAAAATATAATTCAACTTAGAAATCTTGTATATAAAATCTAAAATTAACAATTCAACTAAACTTACCCCTTTGATCAAAAGATTGGATGGAACAACAATTTTTTTTTTCTTTGAGATGCCGAAACAAGAGAGCAAAGGGGAGAAATTTTCTGAATTTGTATGTTCACTTGAAAGATTAGAAAAGTGAAGAATTCAAATGATGCTTATAATTTTAATAGGCAATTAAGAAATGAACTTAATGTGCCATAATGCACACTTATGAGAGGAGTTACAAGACTTCTCCCCTACTCCTTCCAATCGGCCACCCCTTCCCTTCCCCTAATTTTATTTTATTTTTTTAATTATTATTATTATTATTTTATTTATTTATTTATTTATTTATTTATTTTTTGAAAAAAGAAACACTGCGCGATAAAACACGTTACTGATAATTACAATTGTCCAAGTAAATTATATAATTTAATAATGCTTATTTATTTAATTTTTTTTATTTTATTACATTTTTTTAAACCCGATAAAATACGGGGTGTTACACCTTCTATGAAGGGTTTTCCCACCCTACTCTTCTTGTGCATTAAAATCAGGTAAAACGCTACATCAAGAAAGCCATAAGCTGGCGTAAAGAAACTATACATCAAGGCCTATACATAACTAGTAGACAAAAGACTAGTTTGACCAAGTAATTATTTTTTAAAGAACTACTATTTGAGCAAAAATTCTTGTTTGAGCAAAGGTGTTTCCTTATAGTCCAATTTTCGATCAAAAAGTTCCTGATGTTCTTGGTTGATTTTGCTAGAGTATTTAGGTGTGTATTTGCATATGATCTACTTGATTCATATGAGTTTGATAAGTATGCTTTAGTTCCTTTGGTGAACTGTTGTTTAGAGTGTTGTTGAATTTGGTTTTGCTAGAGGTAATCTTTCATCGGGGCTGACTTGGATAAACTCAAGATAAGGCGGATATTGAATGAGTGAGACTTTAATGTTGGTAGTCTTACTCATGGTGTTACATGTCATTTGCTATGTAGAAGAATTTTAGACCCCAAAATATGGGGAATAAGTTTTTGCAATACACTTTGATTTGTTATGAATTTTGTTAATAAAAATGGATTATCCTTGATGAGCAAGGGTAATAGTACATTAGCTACTATTGGAAGATGCCTTAAAAAGTAAGGGCAAGCGTCGAAGTTAGTGGGCACTAGGACATGACAACTCGGACAAGCTGCTATAATGCTCAGACGAAAATGACAGCACAGTAGTCCCTGTTTACCTACTGTTTCATTGTTGTCCGAATACATTCTAACACCTACTTTTTGCTATTTAAGTAGAACAATCCTTTATACATTGTGTATAACCAATAGTGGAAAAAAAATTATATACTGCGGTTTTTTAGCCACAAGATGCTTCAGTTTTGACCCCAAACATTAGTGATAGCAACAGATATCCTATTTTAAATGTTGCGATTTAAAACC
The DNA here is from genome assembly GCF_026212465.1 of Amaranthus tricolor. Classification (NCBI taxonomy): domain Eukaryota; kingdom Viridiplantae; phylum Streptophyta; class Magnoliopsida; order Caryophyllales; family Amaranthaceae; genus Amaranthus; species Amaranthus tricolor. Next base: position 13,670,373 of record NC_080051.1, read on the forward strand.
GCAGCACAAAAACACACCATATGCTGCGGTTTTGGGGACCACCGCAGCATGTAGTGTATTTTTTTACAAAAAAACACACTATATGCTGCGATTGTCCCAAAACCGCATTATATAGTGTATTTTTTTTAAAATTAAAAAAGACAATATATGTTGCGGTTCTCCCCAAAACCGCAGCAAGTATATATATATATATATATATATATATATATATATATATATATATATATATATATATATATATATGTATAGATATATATATATATATATAGATATTTTCGTTTTGTAAATAATCCAATGCTAATGTGCATATAATATATATATATATATATATATATATATATATATATATATATATATATATATATATATATATATATATATATATATATATATATATATATATATATATATATATATATATGTATGTATGTATGTATGTATGTATGTATGTATGTATGTATGTATGTATGTATGTATGTATGTATGTATGTATGTATGTATATGTATATATGTATATATATATATATATATATATATATATATATATATATATATATATATATATATATATATATATATATATATATATATATATATATATAATATATATATATATATTATATAGTATATGTATATGTATATTATATATATATATATATATATATATATATATATATATATATATATATATATATATATATATATATATATATATATATATATATATATATATTATATATATATATATATATATATATATATATATATATATATATATATATATATATATATATATATATATATAATATATATATATATACTATATATATATATATAATATATATATATATATATATATATATATAT
>NC_080051.1:13678839-13711339 GCF_026212465.1 Amaranthus tricolor
TATTAAGTGAGATTCTTTTGGGTTAGCTTGAAAACGAGCACATAAACAAACACTAAACATAATATCAGGATGACTAGTAGTTAGATACAATAAAGAACTAATCATACCTCTATAAGTCTATTGATCAACACTCTTACCATTTATGTCTTGGTCTAGACTTAGTGTTGCACTCATAGGCGTATTAGCAACTTTGCATTGATCCATATTGTACTTCTTTAATAAATCTATAACATATTTACTTTGACAAATAAATATGTCATCTTTCTTTTCACTAGTGGAAAAAACCTCATTTGCGGTGGTTTTTTGGCCATAGTGATAGTGACAGCAGCAAATGGCCTATTTTAAATGTTGCGATTAAAAAGCGCAGCAAAAAGGGCATTATTTGCTGCGGTCAACCCAAACCGCAGCAAATAAGGAGGAGTATTTGCTGCGGTCAGTCTCAAAACCGCAGCAAATAGTAAATTTTTTTTTTGCTGGGTCAGTAGGCTCTCTGTGGGCCGCGTAGATTTGGGCGGGGCGCGGAGGTTGGTCTGTCTGCTTTAATTTTTTTTTTTGTTTTTTTCGTTTAATAGTATTAAATAATCCAATAATGTACAATGTAATAACAATGTAATAACAATGATTAATCCAATGATAATCACCAATTAACTCTAATGATCACCAATAATCTCTTTGTAAACTCTCGATCGTATATATAATATAATAATATGTACATATACAAATTAAAGTCCTAATAAATCAAAAGGTGCTTTTAAACTTGACATAATTACTTTTAAACTTACTCTAGTCATAAACATAATGAATACTTGACTCCAAAAAGAGTGTCACACATCAAAAGCTCTCGGTACATGTTTCATATAGAAAGCAGCTTGCGAAAGTGAATAGTGAACTCAAGTTGAGAATTTTTGTCCTTCGAATAAACATCGACATGGCAAACTATCAATCTGCAAATCCAACTAAACACAAATAAACATCAAACTCATCCAAACACATAATTAATTAACATCCTAGAAGTACATTAGAATACCAACTTAATCCTAAAAATAGAAAATGAATAATACATTATCAATAATCAATCACCAAGGAACTTGATCATTCACAAACATCGCGTTCAATCTTAAATCTTTATAAACATAAAATAATGACACAAAAGCAACAAACCTTTTGAACCTGATTGAAGCTAAAAGAATTGTTCATTAGTTAAAAGATATCTTCTTGTGTTTTATAAGTAATGTATATAAATCTCACTTTATTCTGAGGTTCTTTAAATCTCTTCAGTTTCTTAGCCAATTTTCGATAAGCAAAAGCCACTATCCTACTTCCAAATTTCTACTTCACACAGATAATAAAGCAAAGCAGGTTTAATACCAGCAAATATAATTAAATTACATGATTATAATCTTACATGATGTCGTTTACAAGAACAACTATCCATTGAACCATTGATACCACATACATAAGTAATTATTCACATTCAAATATACAACTACATATATACATAATTAAATTATTCACATTCAATCTACCCTAAAAATCCTAATTAATTAAAATTATTCACATTCAAATATAATAGTACATACATAAGTAAATTATTCATATTCAAATATAAAATACATACCTTGGTAATGAAATATGATAATTTTGTTTCTATAATAAGATTATGTAAATTACAATGAAAAACAAAATCAAAATTAGTATTAAAAAAGAATAAATCCTTATTAAAACACAATGACTTGAAAAAGAACAAGACTAGCCCTAATTTCGTGGCTTTTGAAGGAAAAACAACAATGGTGGGTTGAAGAACATAAACAAAGATGGAGAAAGAAATTCGTGCAATAGGTGGTTATTGAAACAACAAATTTCAACAACACAGGAACTTGAAGAACTTAAACAAAGTCGTTGGGTTTGGAAGATGATGAACAAAATGAAGAGAAAACACAGTAGAGTCGTATGACTTGAAAAACTTGAAGAGATTTTTCATGGATTTTTGAAGAAATTTTCTAAAATTGAAGAGCTTGAAGAAGAAGACAGTCGTCATCGTGGGTTTTTAAAGAAAGTTATTTTAGGGTTTTAAGCAATTGAACGTCAAAACGTGTTTTTTATATTTTTTGAACTAACTATTTGCTGCGGGCTTCTGAAAAAACCGTAGCAAAAAATATATTTTTTTTTTCTGGGTCAGTAAGAACTCCGCGGGCCGCGGAGAATTGGGCGAGGCGCGGAGGATGGTTTGTCTACCTCCAAGTTTATTCTTCACATTTTTTTTAAATACTTATTTGCTGCGGTCCCTCAATAACCGCAGCAAATAATGCCTACATTTTATTTATTTTTTATTTTTAAAGTTTATTATGCACTTATTTGCTGCGGTCCATAGCATAACCGCAACAATTAATTGTTCTATTGAGTATTTGCTGCGGTCACACCTTAAAACCGCAGCAATTAATTGTTTTTTTTAGTCTAATTCTTTTTCCTATTTTTTGCTGCGTATATACAAAAACCGCAGCAAATGATACGCAGCAAATATGTTTTTTTCCACTAGTGTTTGCTTTATTTGTAGTCCAAGAAGAAATGTTAATCTCAGAAAATTCCTTGCATAAAGAATCATTAGTAGCTCCAAACAATATATCATCAACATATACTTGAACAACAAGAATATCTTTTCCTTTAGTCTTAATGAAAAGCGTTTTATCAATTTTACCTCGTTGAAAGTTATTTTCAAGTAAATGTGAGCTAAATCTGTCATACCAAGCCCTTGGAGCTTGTTTCAAGCCATATAGCGCTTTATTTAGTTTAAACACATGATTAGGTAGATTAGAATTTTCAAAGCCAGGTGGTTATTTAACATATACTTCCTCTTGTAGGTAGCAATTTAAGAAAGCACATTTAACATCCATTTGATATAGTTTTATTTTCATGTATGAAGCAAAAGCAAGCATAATACGAATAGATTCTAACCTTGCAACTGGAGCGAAAGTCTCATCATAATCTATACCTTCTTCTTGATTATAACCTTGAGCTACTAGCCTTGCATTATTCCTTATAACGTCTCCATCCTCATTGAGCTTGTTGCGAAAGACCCATCTAGTTCTAATGATAGTACGATCTGGATCCTTTCAACTAGATCCCAAACTTTGTTTCTTTCGAATTCATTTAATTCATTTTGCATAGCAATGATCCACTCTGGTTCTTTTATAGCTTCTTTAACATATTTTGTTCTACAAGAGAAACAAAAGCAGAAAATGAACATAAATTTTTAAGAGAGGATCGAGTTTGCGTACCTTTGTTTGGATCACTTATGATGTTTTCTGGAGGATGTTGAGATGACATTCTAAGTCTTCTTCGTAGAATGGATAGTGTGTAATCATTCAAAGAACTTGTTCCTACTTCAATAAAGGGATTTCTAATTGGTGTATCTAAAGCAGTACGGTTAGGAGTTGTTTCCAGGTTTTGAGGTTGGGTCTCAAGATTAGGCTGTGAGTCTTCAATGTTTACAACCTATTTTTTTTCAACCTCATCAAGACATTGTATGGTATCCTGCATGTTATTCTTTTTATCTTTACTAAGATCATTAGCATCCAGTTTGTTATCACTTATATCATCAAAATGTTTATTAGGTTTAACTCTTTAAATCGTTCACTTAATGTTCCATTGTCAGATTCATCAAATATTACATGTATACTTTCCTCAACCATACTTGTACGCTTATTTAGAACTCTATAGGCTTTACTATTTAATGAGTATCCAAGAAATATACCTTCATCACTTCTAGCATCAAATTTACCTAGATTATCTTTGCCATTATTATGGATAATACATTTGCATCAAAATGGTCTAAGGTAGGCTATATTCGATTTTCTTCCTTTGAATAACTCATAGGGAGTTTTCTTAAGTATGGGTCTAATGAGGCACCTATTTTAGACATAATTAATTGTGTTAACAGCCTCGGCCCAATAATGTTTAGCTAATCCATTTTCTATAAGCATTGTCCTAGCCATTTCCTCTAAGGTTCGATATTTCCTTTCAACCACGCCTTTTTGTTGGGGTATCCTAGAAGCTGAAAAATTATGGGTTATGCCGTATTTTTAACAAAAGGAGTCAAAGCCTTGTTGATCAAACTCTCTCCCATGGTCACTTCTAATCGAGACTATTGGAAGATTTAGTTGAGTTTGCATTTCCTTACAACATCTTGAGAACGGTTTCAAGGCTTCACTTTTATCCTTCAAAAAATCAACCCACGTAAATCTAGAATAATTATCAATTGTAACTAGAATGTAAGATTTACCTCTTATGCTCCGTACATGCATTGGACCACATAGATCAATATGTAAGAGTTCACATGGTCTTGAAGTACTTACCATTTTCTTCGATTTGAATGAACTTCTTACTTGTTTTCCTCTAATGCATGCATCACATGTAGGACTGTGTTTGTAGTCAAGAGCTGGAAGTCCCTTAACTAGATCTTTACTTACCAACTCATGCATGGTATGAGTATTGATGTGAGCAAGACGTCTTTTCCATAGCTTTGGATCATCTGTCATAGCCTTCAAGCACTTGAAATTCTAAACTGCAATTTTGTTAGTATTCAAGGCATATATCTCCGGTGTTAGGGTTTTTAACAACACAATTTTCTTTATCAAAGATTACTTCATTACCTTTATAACATAGTTGAAACACACTTATCAAGTTAAATTTCAGACCTTCAACTAAATAGACATTATCAAGAGTTTTACAGGGATTCTTACCAACTTTGCCAACACCTAAAATTTTGCATTTACCTTTAGGGATTCTAGACCTTTTGTGATGAAGGCAAATGCATCTTCCTCATCATTACTTTCTTCATCATCGCTTGAGGATTCATGATGTTTCTTTGCCTTTAGAGCAAGATTCTTAATGGAAGGTATTACATCACTTTCTCCATCATCATGTAGGGTAAGTTCATGAGTTGTGAGTATTCTAAGGAGATCGTCAAGTGATAAACTCTCAAGTCTTGAGCTTCTTCAATGGCGGTGACTTTTGGACCCCATTTGGATCTTGGAAGACACCTCAAGACCTTTCGGACTTTTTCTGCATTAGTAAAAGTTTGAGGATGTTGATGCATAAGGAAACATTTCATTAATATTGAAACAGCCCAAACCAGCGTAAACAATATAATAATAATATTGTCTACAAAGCACAGCGGAAGACTTATAGAAGTCTGGGCTGAATCCGACCTGTGGCTCGATAGCCACAACAACCAATATCAGAGTATTTAAAAACTTTACAAAACTGTAATACAATTACTTACAACCCAGTTATAAACTAAATTAATACATTATAAAATATCTATTTTTTATTTTAAAAGACATGATTTGTCAAAATATCATTATAAGTTAACCTTCCGGAAACGATGTCCTCGCTATCGCAACACATGACACATAAATGAGCAGCACATCCATCCACACTAAAAATGGCAACCTGAAAGTGGATCTACCCCCTGTAAGAGATAGACCCTATAAAAAACGGTCAACAATTGCATTGTTGAGTAATCCAACAAACTACTACATTTGTATACAAGTCATTAACAAACATTTCCAAATCAAATTCCTTGTTCACTTGGTAATCATTTATAAACATTATTTTATCCAAACCAAAAACTCTTTCAAAAGACTGTTTGATGTTGACATAAATACGGCTATGAACCTTTAGTTCATAACAAATCAAACACGGCTATAACTTTACAAGTTAATGGCGTAAATCAAAACTCTTTTAAAAGATCGTTTGGTATCGACATAAATACGGCTATGAACCTTTAGTTCATAACGAATCAAAACACGGCTATAACTTTACAAGTTAATAGCGTAAATCAAAATGCGGCTATTACTTTACAAGTCAATAGCGAAACAATACGGCAAATGACAAATATGATATCATTTGCAAAACAAACAAAACTTTATGTACCAAACGTATTTATTCAAAACTCTTATTAAATCAATAATTTAACAACACTTAAAACGTGGGAATATATGGACCGTCAGGAAGTAGGCTTGATCTAAATCCTGAGAACACGGGTGATCGTCATCACCGAAAATACGGTTCTTGCAAGAACGAAACGGGATCGGGGGCTCGAGACCTATCCGAATAACCATTACCTATTATCAAGCTATAGGATTTCACAATAATCCGGATATAAATATCGGTTGCCAATTCCCAAAAACGGACATTTTTCAATGTCGAACATTTAAATAAAAAACAAAACAACAATTCAATTGATTTTCTTTGAAATCAACAATCATACCTCATCTTCATAATACAATATTTCAAGACTTGTATTTTATAAGTTAGTAACATACAATACATGCTTTTTTAATCTCTTTAAATAAATATAATATTTAAAAGCTCATATATAAAAACATATGAACATTCAAAAACATAATTTAATCAAGGACTAAGAGCAAAGTCAAACAAGGTCAAAATCCACAGTTTCAAACACCAAACGATTTTGCTCAAATATCAATAGTAGTAATACCACACCTTATAAAACATAACTTGAACTTTGAAATACTTGAATTAAATTTAAAAGATAGGATAGTAGTTTGCTTGTAGATTACCTTTCTACGCCATGAATAACAATCAATAATTAAAATACCAATCAATTCATATGTTCCCAAATTTATACTTGAACCAAACACTCATATTATTCAATTAAGATCCATAACCCAACAATACCAATCCATAAAGGGAAAACAATAAACCTAAGTTAATCTCAATTACTTAATAAATAACCTTAAATCTTCAATTTATTTTATACTTCCTAATCCCACATAATAAATTCCATTTTAGTACCATAACAGGACACTTGTTAGTAATTTGGTCATAACTCTCTCATACAAACTCATTTTGGGGCGATTCAAGTGCCCACATGACCATGACTCGAAGCTCTACAAATCTCACGCAGACACCAGAATCCAAAAACAATCAAAACTATACCAAAATAGCCAAAGCAGAAGGTTCAGTATTGATTTTCCTGACAGCCTGCTGGTATGTCACTGTTTTGAACATAACTCTCTCATACGAACTCATCTTGGGGCGATTCAAGTGCCTACGTGATCGCGACTCGAAGCTCTACAAATATCATGCAGACAGAAAAACCCCAAAACGACTTTAACTATTTCAAAAACAGCAACACAAATTCGCACATAACAAAACGGAACCTCATTGTCGATTTTTATGACAGCCTACTAGTATTTTGGACATAACTTCCTCATACGAATTCATCTCAAGGCGATTCAAGTGCCCACACGACCGTGACTCAAAGCTCTACAAATCTCAAGAAGACATAAGAACCCAAAAACAATCAAAACTATCCCCAAAATAGCCAAAACAGAAAGTTCAGTATTGATTTTCATGACAGCCTTCTGGTATATCACTGTTTTAAACATAACTCTCTCATACGAACTCATCTTGGGGCGATTCAAGTGCCCACACGACCACGACTCAAAGCTCTACAAATTTCAAGAAGACATAAGAACCCAAAAACAATCTAAACCATCCCCAAAATAGCCAAAACAGAATGTTCTGATTATGAACTGAAATTTCAGAATCCCAAATACTCAATTTGATACTAGAAATCAAATAACCCAAATAACCAATACTAATCAACACTAGTAAGAACCCAATTACTAATTAAACTCATATACTCTAATTCAATTCAAGTTGATACCCAAATTGAATCCACGACCCAAATTGAATCCACATACCAAACTACTTAATAATTAAATAGAATAGTTTGTGGATTACCTCAATCACAATTGAAGGAAGAGGAAGGAGTTGGTATGGTGGTGTGGTGACACAGGGGCCCAAAATCGGTTGGAAGGAAGGCCAAAACCGGTTGTCCTTGTTGCTGTTTGCTGGCGGCTGCAACGAGTCACCACCTGCTGTTGGTGGCTACTGTCGGCTGCGGGGGAGGAGGTGTAGCTAGCGGTGCAAGCTGCTCGTGGAAGGGAAAAAAAACGTGGCCTGTGGTGGCACTGAGGCTGCTAAACCGTGAGGGAGAGGGGAGTGGGACGTGAGAGAAGAGGGTAGAGAGGGATTGGGAAAGTGGGTTTGTATGAAGGAGAAGAGGTTTGTCGGTTTATTTGGGGTAAAATGGGTTTTATTTTTAGCTTTGACCCATTACATTCTATTAAAGTCGTCTCATCGTAAGACAGTCTTATATAAGACGTGTTGTAAGGGTACAATAGACGATTTATAAAATAAGTAATTGGTAGTATGAATAAGAATTGCATTTATGAATTTATTTTTCAATACTTTAGTTAAATTTATTTTTATAAAGGTAAGATAGTAATCAATTAATAAAATATAATCAAAATACACTTTTATCGAAGTATTCTTTATATAAATTTTATACATTAAATAAAGTATACCTCTTTCTTGAAAATGTTAACAAATGAAATACTTGAGTCAATATTATCAAAATAATAATATTCTTACTCGGATTAACTTACTTAATAATCCCAATCAGCTTAATAAACTTTTAATTAAGCTTTATTAAATGTAGTCTATTTCAAATATTCTCATCCTTTTTCATCTTGAACATTTCATATTGATGCATGAGGATGTTGATTTTTGTCTCCTTCACTTGACTTGTTCCTTCATATGTCACAAGTAACTTATCTCATATTTCCTTAGCACTTGTGCATGAAGAAACTCTATTGAACTCAGTACCATTCAAAGCACAACATAATTGATTCATTTTCCTATAGTTCTTGGAAACGAATTCTAAATCACTTTGTGAATATTCGAATTCGGTTTTTAACAAATTATTTCCTTGAGCGTCCTTTTTCATGGGTACCTTAGGTCCTTTAGTTATTATGTACCAAAGTTCCATATCTTGATCAATTACGAACATCTTCATCAAAGTTTTCCAATGATAAAAATTTGTTCCACAAAACAAAGGAGGCCTGGAGCACGAACGTCCTTGAGCAAACAACCCTTCTCCTATCGGATCCATCACAAGATATTAATCTTTATATGTGAAACTCAGCTCTAATACCAATTGAAAGTTGATAGAAGGTTGAATACTCTCTAGAGGGGGGGGGGGGGGGGGGGGGAGAGGGTGAATAGAGAGCATAGGCGTTTAAAATTTTTGTCTAGAGGAATATCTCAAGAGATTGACTGACCTTTCAAAACTGCTTTCTGAGACATAGTTTTAGGTTGATTTGCAAAACTATAACGTGTGTGCGGAAAATAAACTTAAAGAATAACACACGATATGTTAACGAGGTTCGGTTCTAAACAATCTACTCCCCGCCTATGGGTTCTCTTTCAACCTGTAGTATTTCAACGCCTTTTATTAATAGACTTTAAGACAAACTAGAAGATCTCACTATCTTCTCTCACCACGTTCTTCCCCTTGAAGAAACGTCTTACAAGTCCCTTTAATAAAAGCAAATCAAATCTCACAATAGAGATTATAAGATGAACATTTTGAAAAGTATTCTAAGTTAGGCGTATTAAACTATGAAATAATCTAACTCTTTTTAACACTTAAGCCTATTTACAATTGTAAGAGCTAGATGAACTAAGAATTACAACTCTTTTAAATACTTAGAGAATACTAGATCTTAAGCCAAGAGAGAAAATTGTAAGAAGAGGTGCATCCTTAATTCTGAAATGAAGCCTTGTATTTATATATGTCAATCCTCAACATATCCTTGAAGAGCAATCAACATATCCTTGAAGAGCAAAAAAGCTTCATCCGTTAATTTCGTTGATCTGAATATTCTTTGCCAGTCTTTAAGACCTTGAGCTTTAAATCAAACTGACGTTGCATTGATAGCACATATAATTTCATCATTGTGTGCTGTGATTTGTTTTTAACAACCAATGTTGTGCTGCCACGTTAGAATTCATACAAGATAATGAAAACTCAGCAAAAACCAGATAAAATAACGTGTAGAATAATATTCAAAATTATTCCTATTTGAAGCATTAATCTAAATTGTCATTTCCTACTTTTAGTATCAATTTATCTCCTTATTTATAGGAAACTCTTTAATTAGCTTAACAACACATTTTAAATTCAAATATTAACGTGTAATAATAACAACAAAATGTGTTTAGCTTGTACTATGGATATTTAATCATCCAACTATTTTAAGCACATATTTTAAATTCAAATAAAATATTCAAACGTTAATAACAAACGTATAAACAAACTTAAATTTCAATATTTTAACCTATTGAAATAATTCAAAATTAATTTTAATGAACCTTGACCTATTAAAATATTTCAAAGTTAATTTTAATAAACCTTAACCTATTAAAATATTTCAAAGATAATTACGAAACTAACCTTATTATGAACATAATCACCTTTAAGACATTGAAACTAATTTCAAGACTTATAAATTCAACCTTGAGATAAACTTAAGTTATTTAAGCATATTCCAACAATTCGGACTTAAACATATATATCAATTATCAAATTTATATTCAATATGATTTTTGACCGACTTAAACAACTAAATGTAATTACTTAATTTTTTTGTTTAATCAATATGTGTTTTGAATTATCATCATTTAAGAGAGTTGAGTCTTCAACGTCTTGTTATGCAACTGCATCAATCCCCTATCCCCTTTAGAAGGATATTTTGCGCCCAATATATCAAAATGCTCATTCAAAAAAGGATGGACTTCAGGAATATGATGCAACACATACAAGTGTGCTTGTAGAAGACTGTCTCGGGGAGGTGTGATCAATTTGGAGCAAATTGTTCCTTTTTCTCTCAAGCCTTCCTTCATGTCGAGAGGTGGGAAGTCCAATAGGCTTTTCCATGGCCAAATACTCGGCTATAAACTTACCAATCTCATCGCCCACAGTGCCATGAATCATACTCCCCTCGGGTTGTGTCGGGTTCCTCACTTTGTTTTGTAAAACACCGATGTGTCTTTCAAAAGGATAACACCAACTTAAAAAAAACTGGACCCAAAAGCTTGATTTCACAAACGAGATGGACAATAAGATGAACCATTATGTCAAAGAAAGAAGGTGGAAAATACATCTCAAACTTTCATAAAGTTACAATCACGTCGACTTGAAGAGCATCAAGTTTAAAGGGATCAAGAACTTTACTACGAATTGTGTTGAACAACGAACATAGCTCGGTAATAACATATCTCACATGTTTTGGCAGCATTCCACGTATTGCAATTGGTAAGAACACTTGCATCATTACATGGAAATCGTGAGATTTCATGCTTCCCAACTTCAGCTGACCATTTAGGGTCACAAATCTCTTCATGTTGGATGAGTACCCAGACGGAACCTTAATGCCATACAAAGACTCACAAAATGTCCGCTTCTCTGCTTTAGACAATGTGCTGGAGGCAAATAAACTTTTTCATTACTCATCTTCTTCTAACCGCCCTTTCCCTTGTTACTGCCACCAACTTCATCAGCTCTATTTCTTTTCTTACTCACCTTAACATGTGCCCAAAACTCCGAACGAAGACCCTTATTCAAACCAATCTTGCACAGCCCTAACATCCTTTGTCTTACCCGGAATGTTCATGAGAGTCCCGAGTATGGCATCGCATACATTTTTCTCTATATGCATAACGTCAAGACAATGCCAAAACCTGTAAATCTCGCCAATATGGAAGCTTCCAAAAGATTGATTCTTTTTTCCATAATCGATCTTCACCCCCTTGCACTTGCCCTGTTTTACCAAATACATAGTCTCAACTCCCTTAATCTGTTCATAAAGTTCATAACCGGTCAACGGTCGACAAGCTACACGGTGTTCAACCTCCTCGTTAAACATCTTCTTCTTCTTGCGATATTGGTGATCTCGTGGGAGGAACTTTCGATGGTGCATGAATACATGTTTGCACTTAGGAATCCACATGGATTCCATGTCATCGATACATATTAGGCATGCTTTTTTCCCTTTGTTCTTATACCCTGATAAGTTGCCATACGCTGGAAAATCATTAACGGTGCATAAAAGCGTTGCGCACAAGAAGAACTCCTCATTAGCATATGCATCAAACACGAAAACACCTTCATCCCAAATCTTTCTCAAATCCTCAATGAGAGGTACAAGATATACATCTATGTCATTGCCAGGTTGTTTAGGACCCGAGATAAGAAGTAAAAGCATAATGTACTTACGCTTCATACACAACCAAGGTGGCAAATTATAGACCACTAACAGTACCTGCCAAGTACTATATTGAGAACTAAGATTGTCGAATGGGTTCATTCCATCCGTACACAGTCCGAGCCTTAAATTACGAATTTCATCCCCAAAATTCTTATGCAACCTATCAATACTCTTCCACTCCGAAGAATTAGATGGATGTGTAAGCAAGTGACCTTTATTCACCTTATCTGCATGCTGCCTCAAATTTAACTCATCTTTCTCTATAGAAAACAAGCGCTTGAATCTAGGTATTATTGGAAGATACCACAATACCTTAGTCGGGGGCCCTTTAGCATCCCGAGCCCCTTTACGCTTGTAACACGATAACCTACACCTAGGACACTCTTTTAAGTTCTCGTTTTCATTCCGATACAATACACAATCATTCGGACACGCATAAATCTTCTGGTAATCTAATCCGAAAGGACACATGAGCTTTTTGGCATAATATGTCGACTTTGAAGTACATTTCTTTCAGGAAGCATCTCACCTGACGCTTCTAATAACATTGTGAAACTACTGTCACTCCAATTGAGCTTTGACTTAATGTTGAAAATTGTCAACACTACTGTTAGTTTGGTAAACTTTATACATCCAGGGTACAAAGGCTTTTGAGAAGCCTTTGTCAATAAGTCAAAAACACGAGGACATTTTCGTAACTAATCCTCGACTCCCTCCATCATCTCATCAACACGATCCACATCCTCATCGACATTCTCTTCATCTGTCTCATACCCATCAACACAATTTACTACATCCTCATTGACATCAGCCACATTATTGACATCCTCAACAAGACTTTTTTCTTTGTAAACTCCCTCCTCACCATGCTAAACCCAAACATGATATTGAGGCCTAAACCCATGTCAAAGTATTTGCTCCTTAAGGATATGAACGCTATCTACCTTTGATACATTGCCACAATTGACACATGGGCAATAAAAACCAACTCCCCCCCATCCTAAGTTGATGTTCAACCGCAATACTACAAAATTCTAATACGCCATCAAATAAATTCTGAAAATTCAATGCTTCCATACATCCAAGAACGATCTTTTGTCATCCTAAGTATGATTAATTAATTCAAAAGAAAATTAATAACAACTTTTAACATATATATTTAACGAACCCTAATTAACCACAAAATTAAGTATTAATCATTCATTTAACCCTAATTTACAATATTAATAATTAACCTTCATAATCTATAAATTGTTCAAATAATATGTATATTCTAATAACAACATTGTTTTAACCCTAATTAACCCTAATAATAATACAATGTTTTTTAAATTATCCAAATGACGTTTATTCTACTAACCATAATTCATATTCATATATATTAACAATATAAAAACAATAAAATAAAATCACATTCATAAACCTGCACAACTAATTAACATTCATATCAACAACACGTTCATTTAACAATAAACAACCCTAATTAAACCTAATTTACAAACTATAAAAAAAATTATGATAAATTTAAAATTTTAAAACCACAACTACATACACATTCATAAATAAAATGAAGAAATTACTTAAAAATATAACAAAATATGATATATATGATAAATTTAAAACTTAAAAACAACAACTACATACACATTAATAAATTATGATAAATTTAAACCTAATTTACAAAATCAAAATGAAAAAGATACCTTGAATTTTCGTTGGTTTTGGTGGGTTGTGTATAACCTAAAAAAAATAAAAAAATAAATACAAAAAAATTAGTATAAATAAAACTAAGCCCTAAAACACAATTAATGAAGCTTGAACAAGAATGGGTTTGAGAACTAAGCTTTAAAAAATTATACCTTGAAGAAGAGTAAGAACTAAGCCCAAATTTTTCGTGGGTTCTTCGTGTGAAAGAAGAAGAACCATGAAGAAAAATGATGAAGAATTTATGCGAAAATGATGAAGAAGAAGAAGAAGCAGTTTGCGAAGATGAAGAATATATGGGTTTTTCATGGAAGAAGAAGCAGCAGATGATGAAGAAAAAGATGATGAAGAATGAAGCAGTTTGCGAAAATGGTGGGTTTTAGGAGGGCTTTTGGAGAATACAACAGTAGGTCGAGTATTTGTGAAATGAAACGTTAAATGGCGGGTTTTAATTTTTAAGAAAGATTATGTGCTGCGGGCTACCAAAAAAACTGCCGCATTTGAAAATTTTTCTCTAGTTTTTTGCTACGGTTTTTTTGAAACTCGCAACATTTGCTCTTTTTTTTGTGAAATTCTTTGGTGCTATTTTATGATGCGTTTAATAAAAACCGCAACAATTAATAAGTAGCAGGTACGTTATTTTCCACTAGTGAGCCAATCCTAGAGCTTGAGCCTCCCATATATATTCACTTATCGTGTATAATTCTCAAGTCCCTCAACACTTAGTTCCTCACACATATTTCTCTATTGATGTAATTCCTTCAAGTTGTATTGAGCATCAAGTTCTTCCATCCTTTAAACACATAATAAATACACTAGCCTAGGACGATTGATATAATCTCATTAATGGTGAACCACCTAAAATCTTTCTGTTATTGTTCGCATTATTTTTATGCTTAAAATCATCAATTACTTGTATATAATTTTATTTCGTTAGAGCACTTTCAAGCCTTGATGGTAATCATTTTTGGGTACCTTTAAACTTCGCTTTCGCTTTTATTAGGCCTCTCCAACAAAAAATTACTATACAATTTTATACTCTTACTCAATTATATAAATCAAGTCAACGAATCAAAATTCAATTGTTAAATAAGGCCTAAGCAAAAAAAAAGTTCAAATCATATTGAGTAGACTTTTCATTTTATGTAATATGTCGGGTGTTAATACTATACATTATTAACTTTTATTTTGTACTAAATAAAGAAGTTTTATATGAAATATAAATAACAAAGGAATCATGGATGACATTTATATGCAAGTGTGATTAAAATAGTACAAAACAACATTTTAAAAAATTAATGGGAATATGTGATTTGTAAAATATGATTGCCGTTCATGAGAAAGCATTTAAGTGCTGCTCCATAACATTAACTCATTGTATATAATATGAACTTGTTTGACTTGGATTCAAATTTGAGCTACATCTCCTTATACACCCGCAATATTTTTTTTTGAATAAAAATTAACACAGGATAACATAAAAATAATACAGCTAGATTTCATCAAAATTATTGGGTTTTTAAGTGTTAGCTTTATAAGTAGCTAATAACGGTGACTAATGGTTGTGGTTAACTAATATATAAATATAAAAAAAATTAAAATTATGACCGCAAAAACATAAAAAACAAATGTTCATCGTGTTTTTTTAGAAAATGGTGTGATGTTAAAATAGCGTTTTGTTGTTTTAGATGTCAAAATGGCAACAAGTGAACACCCCCAGATCATCGTCCAAGTTTTAAAAATTCATTCATTTATTATTTTTTTTTAAATAGCGACAACCTGGGGCCGTAGCTAGATCCTTGCCCTCACTTGTGAATTCATCAAATCGTCGCCATTTTTAGTGTAATCGCCATGCCTAGCCAGTCCGTCGCTAGGTTCAAACGTTTTATAAAAGAGTAGTCCCATTTTCCATTTGGAAGTTTCTTTCTGATTTTTCATCTTTCATCTTGGATTTCTTAAGGCTTATTCTTCTTTTTGATTTCTCAAAGCTTTTCGTCATTTTGGAAACAATAATGCAAAATATAGAAAACTTTTTTTATTTAAATTGATATTATCTATATAATTCAAATATAAGTTATATTTTATCAATAAAAATATTTAAAATTAAATAGATATAGATTGTAATAAAATAAAAGAAAAACCTAGAATTATCCAACCTTTTTTTATGATTTTCCTACAATAATTTAACCTATTGATTAACCATAAATGATCTCAACTTTATGAGTTATTTTCCTGGAGTGAACTTAGGTAAACCATTGATCTGTTATAGTAGGTAATTCACTAAAAAAAATAAATTGAAAATTAATGTAAAATTAGAGAAAAATTTTAAAAATTTACATAAAAAATTTTGAAAGATAAAAAAATCATAAATTATTTTTAACATTTTCTATATTTTTTTCCATATTTTATTTTAATTTATCTTTTTTTTAAAAAAATAAAACTTACTATAGCAGGTCAATGTGTCACCAAAATTTACTCTAGGAAAATACCCACTAAAGTTGGAATTATTTATGATTAATTCATAGGCGTCCACTTAAATGACGACGAGAAAAGGCCGACTTTCGTCCATTGCTAATGCCATGTGGCGTCCATCGCCTTTATGTTCGACCTTAATTTCTTACTCATGCTCTAGTTATGTACTTCATCATCATCATCTTACTCGGTATATCTCGCTCATAAGAAATTATGATCAAAATCTGAAGAGGAAAGCAAGACGGTAATTTATACCCATAAAGGAGCTCTAATTACGTAATTATTTATATTTAATTTTAGGTTCTTATGGTTCAACTCTAATTTTGCTTATGTTGAATTTTACATGGAGCTTTCTTATACATATTCGATTATTGTCACTTTTTTGGGTCTGTTTGATCACATTCCTTCTGCCCTCTTTTGGAGGAGGTATCGCCGTATATGGATTATTAGGTTTAGTGGCATGGTATGCTACGATATGGTAGATTAGCGAAACCATGTGACATTGATATTTGTGCGTGTTTTTTTAGTGCAATCAAACCACCAAAAACTACTTAAAAAACGCGCAAAAGAAGATCATTCAATTTAAACACATCATCAAGTTCCTTAAAATCAATATTATAATTTTATGGTCAAAGAACTTTGTATGGCCACGCATGTATTTGAGTAAGCCAAAATGCATCTTAATTCTTATATTATAAAGTAATATTTATGCAACTTTGTGTATGACTTCAGAATAGTATAGTCTACCATATTCCAGCTACAACTGCAATTAAATTATTTGTATACATTAGTTAGTATACAGATTCCTTGCCTCCTTACTGTCTGCCTTTCAAATGACACTTATATTTAATGCTCATTATCAATTACATATTATTAGAAGGTAAATCAAGATATATAACCAAATTATGTTATAAGTACGTGCCAAATTTTATAACCAATAAAGTAATTTTAAAATTAGTGAGAATTATTTAAAGACACTCACTAACTTAATTCTACACACTTTATACGTTGTTTATCGAAATGTATCAACTCTTTCAA
Source organism: Amaranthus tricolor (assembly GCF_026212465.1). Lineage (NCBI taxonomy): Eukaryota > Viridiplantae > Streptophyta > Magnoliopsida > Caryophyllales > Amaranthaceae > Amaranthus > Amaranthus tricolor. The sequence goes on from NC_080051.1 coordinate 13,696,197, forward strand.
CAGAGTATGATATGACAACATCGACATGCTAGTGATGCTGGAATGGTTTATCCCGCATCGATAAATGAATGTGAATAGTGTATTTTAAAATGAATGTGTAATTAAAATTAAACTTGACTAAAATAATAATATTTTATTAATGCAGTATTTAATTCACTTTTACATTTAAAATGACACCCAAGTAGATTATAAAGGAATACAATTCTGTATACACTTAAAAGTTTAAATTAAGAAATAAATTCATTGATTAAGTACTTGATTTTTTTGGTCTTCCCTTCTTCTTACTTTATGTATTATGGGGTACTTAATACTATAAATAAGACAATATTTAATTAGTTGGTACTCAACTATGGCAAATTGGCCATTTTGACATCCTATAGACATGGGATGTGGCCCCCACAAGTCACAACTAACTTTGAATTACTCTTAGCTTATAATAGGCATCCAAATGACAAAAAAATGTTTTAATGCTAAGTGATTGAAAGTTGAGTAACTATCTTTTAGACTCTTGAGTTGGATTCTTAACTTTTTCCTTTCTTTCATTCTACTCTATAATAAAAAAATAACTATCTATTATAAATTAAAGTTTTTTTTACACTGTTAATTTAGAGATCAATAATATAGATACAATTAAATCCAATGAATAGAGCATCTGCATGTTAAGCAGAAGATTTGGAGTTCGACCCCTACTGGGTGCTGGTATCAGCTAGGAGATTTTTTAACTGTGCGTATCCTCTTTACTCCCTCTTTGAGGGGAAAGAGGTATGGCTTGTCCGCATCTTTCAAGAAAAAAATGCCACCACCTGGACCCTGCCACCCGGACCTTACCTTATACGGGATACTTAAAGTGTCCTCTAATTAAATTCAATAAAAAAGTTTTATCTGTTGGTGTATAATTAGTGACAATTATGTAAACGCAGGAATTATAATTAGCAAACTCAAACTTTATTTAAGTAAACTAATTGATATTTATAAACAAATAAGATTTTACTTGGTAATCGTCCCTTCTAGATGTTCTCTTTTATTTCAATCTACTCTAGTTAATACTTAATAGTCAAACCTTGAACAATAGGAGTATTCCATAATTTGCTTAATGGCTATAAAAATGGTAAGAAGCGTCAATTCTGTTTCTGAAAAAATTAGCTAGTTGGTAATTATAATATTATTATCGTCCAGGTTCACATGAATTATGCAAGACTTTACAAATCATAAATCCTCACAACCATTAATTCCTCCAAACTAGGAGAACTAACCATTACTTGATTATAATAATCCCTTAATTATGGTGATTAGGTACTTCAGTAAATAGAACATTATTTATAATCTATTAATGATCACATTAATGAGCAAATGTTAAAGCTGTGCCTATTTATAGATGTTCTTACACTCACAACCAACTCATTCCAACAACTCCAAAAACAAGCTTCTTTTTCAAAGCCAACAAAAATGGCACTGAAAAAAACCAAGCAAGATCAGAAAGGAGCCTCTACAAAGCGAGTAGCCGTGATTTTTGGTGTCACGGGACTCGTAGGAAGAGAGCTAGCTCGAAAGCTGACCACGAAATATTCATGGAAAGTTTACGGCATTGCACGAAGAGAAGACAAACTCTTCCTCAAAAAAACCAGTAATTACCATTTCATTTCCTGTGATCTTTTGTGCAAGTTAGATGCACAAAAGAAGCTATCTTCATTAGAAGACGTGACCCATATCTTTTGGGTCACATGGGCTTCTCAGTATCAGCTTGATACAGCAGAATGCTGTGACCAGAACAGAGAAATGATGTCAAATGCATTGGACGCAATCCTTCCGAAAGCGGAGTCTTTAAAGCATTTTTCTCTTCAAACAGGAATGAAACATTATGTTCCATACAACTTGAGAAATATCGATATCGAGTTCTATGATGAAGATTGTCCTAGAGCTTCTATAGGGTATAATTTCTATTATGTCCTAGAAGATTTGCTTAAGGAGAGATTAAGTGCTAAGAAGGTAGATTGGTCAGTTCAAAGACCGGGTTTAATAACAGGGTGTTCAAACAGAACTTTGTACAATTTTATGGGTTGTATTGCTGTTTATGGCAGTATTTGTAAACATTTGAATCTACCATTTCTGTTTGGTGGGTCAAAAGAGTGTTGGGAAGAGACTTGGATTGATGTCTCGGATGCTCGGTTAGTAGCCGAGCAACACATTTGGGCTTCTAGTGATGATCAAGTAACATCTATCAATGGCCAAGCCTTTAACACCATAAACGGGGCTTGTTTCACATGGAAAGAAATATGGCCGGTTATTGGGAAAAAGTTGGGGTTAGAAGTTCCTGAAGACATTTTTTCCTCCGAGTTCCTGTATTCAAAGGCCATGGCTGATAAGGCAGGAGTTTGGCGCGAGATTGTGGAGAAGAAAGGGCTGTTAGAGACGGAGATGGATGAACTGGCAAACTGGATGTTTTTGGATCAGCTGTTTCGGTGTCCCTTCAAGTTGTTAGGAACACGAGAAAAAGCTGATCGTTTGGGTTTCAGAATGAGGTACACAGAAGCATCAGAATCGATCTCCTATTGGATTGATTCCATGAGAGATGCGAAACTTATACCTTAAAATCAGAAATGAAGACACAGACAGAGATCATGCTCTTGTTAAAAACTTGGCAATATACTTTCATAAACAAACGAAACTGTACTGTAAAATTCTTGGCCTCAACAAAATATGTTTGTGCAAAAGTCATTTAAGTGCATATATCTAAGAATTTCTTCGGTTCTTGTTAACCAACTAGAGTAGTCAAATTACACACAACATATGCATAAAAATTACTTATTTACAATTAGGAAGCTAAAAATGGCATTGTCGGAAATGCGATCCTCCCAAGTCTTGAACAACTGTAAAAGAAATTGTCACTAATCGCTAAGGTATCTAACTTTTGCAAAGAAATCATAGCACTTGAGCGTTATGAAATGAATATGTTGTGCATAATTGTTTGAGTTACATGCTCGTAAAATCATCATAAGATGTGGCGAACAAAATTGGATTGGATTCTGCAGAATCCAGATGTGTACTGCGACTCGTTCCAACTTTCGACAAGAATACTTCAATAAGACTAACAATCATCTTTTCTGGAAATCGAGGAATCTGATGGAGCCAACGAAGGTACTGGCAAAGAGGAACACGAAGCAAATACAAATTGCAGCTGAAATGCCAATCATTCTAGAACCATAACCATATTGGAGATCTATATACTCTTTGATTGAGCCCTTAAACCCGTCTCCTTCTATGATGGTTTCAACATCGCCTAGCTGTGATGAAATGATTCCATGGAGTGTCCATGCTACAGGGCAAATATAATAAAACCAAATCCACCAGCCAGGGATAAACTAACAAATGAAAGAAAAACAAACAATAAGTGTAATTTCAAGGAACTTAAAACCGCAACATTCCCTACGACATTTCATTAATGTAATGCCTTTAAGTGGCTACAACCTAGTAACCCACCTAGGAAGGGTTTGTAAGACTAGATGTATGAAACCTTACACTTAAACAACCAAAGAGGTTGTTTTTTATTGGCCTTTGAAAGTATCATCATATAAAACTTCACATATATAAAAAAATGTAACAAGCATTTTGTAGTAGTCCATTATAATTCGACACCAAAGAACTATATAAATCTTTGACTCCATTGAGAAAACACACAAACTTATAATTGTAGCATTAGCCATAATGAAAGTAACACTTACTTTCTTGGGAATCAGGAATCCTGAAAAAAGATTCCAAAGTGAATAAAATGCAGAAGATATAACGGCAGCCATATGTTGCGTAGGCGTAAGGCCAACCACCATCATTCCGTAGAAGGTGAAGTATGTAAACGTAAGGAACATGAAAACCAGATAGAGCAGAAACTTTGCTGCATATAGAACAATTAATTGTCATTAGATCTAAATTATAATTCTGGAGTTATAATCCCAATATGTGTATTCGATGAGATCAAGAGTTTAATAATGGTTCTAAGGAGTAACAAAACAATTTTCTCAAACATATGGCTGACAATCATTTATATGAATTGAGTTTAGGATGAATAATTCTGAACATACTTAATGTTCTTTCAAAACCAATCATGAAGTATGTGATGATGCCATACGTCAAGGTCTGTACTGCAATGTATGGAACTTCCACAACGGCCTGAGCAGCTGCATATGCGAGTGGAGAGTACATTCCGGCTGCCTTTTCTCGGTAGAAAACTGTTCTCTCAATAGAAACTACAGGTTGTACTGAAGAAGCATTGCTAACTCCCAAGAACATACATGCAGAATGCAAGGCTCCCATTATTGTAATCAAGTTAACGATTGAATCCCTTGAAAGAACAAGCATATAAGAAAACAATTTAACTATGCAGATCGAAAATTTTTGTGTGTTATAAAAGATTATGACATTCATAAATAAAGGGAAAAAAGTCATCACGGATGCAGATTTATTCGAGAATGGAACAATTTATTTACTAAGCAGCATAAGTAAGGTGATCAATCACATATAAATATAAATGTAAAGTCATAGAGCTTTCTCCAAATAGAAACATTGCATATTGGATTGATCACCTTACTTATGTTTCTAAGTAACTAAATAGTTCCATTCTCCAACAAATCTGCATCCGCGATGACTTTTTATTTACTTATGCTGCTTAGTAACTAAATTATATGCATCTGCCCTAACTAGTATGTATCATGTACAGTGACAACCAGCAAAATTCTATGGGAAAGATGTCATTGCATGAAAAGAACTTACCTTTTAGAGCCAACATCCCAAAAAACGGAGCCAAGTATCAATGCACAGACTGTTGTAAAAAGCAATCTCACAGCATTATATTGTGGTGATCTCCAATAAACAATAAGTTGCTTCTGAAGACATAGGCAAAATTGTGATATGATATCTTGAGAGAAATTTGTATCAAATTTTAGTGGTTCTGATCCAGGTGATGGTATACTCATTTTCTCTATAGTAGCTTCTACCGCTCTGCAGTTGAAGAGCAATAAGCATGAAACAATTAAAATTGGTCATGAAATCGCGAATGAGTAAGCAAAAGAAACAAATCCAAAAAATTACCTGAACTGATTGGAGTTTTTATATATGTTGAAAAAGTCATGACCAAATCTCTCTTCAATTGCAGGGGTGGTAACCTCAAGCATCCATGTCGCAGGATTATAGCCATCAGGAATTGGAGGAATTCCATTTATCCCCTGAGAAAAGGAAATACAAATATTAGAATTTTACATATTACATAGTATCATGAAATTATACATAGAAGTCTAATTTTTTTGGTCACTCGAATAATATCAATTATCATTTGTGAGGAAATCCAAGATATTACGGAATCCATATAACCTGAAAATAGTTTATCATAGCTCGAGAATGAAGTCCAAGCTTTCCTCCATATATTACTTGACCACCACGTTTCATAAGAAGCAACTGTATATCAATATGTGAACGGTCAAAAGGGTTTTCACTCTTCAGATTGCAAAAGAGCTTTTAGAGACAAAAAATGTTCATAGACAAACCTCATCAAATGCTTCAAATATATCAATGCTTGGCTGATGTATAGTGCAGACTACTGTCCGCCCCGTATCAACAGTATTACGGACTGTTCTCATTACAATAGCAGCTGCTCGAGCATCAAGTCCTGATGTCGGTTCATCCATGAATATTATTGAAGGATTTGCCACAAGCTCTACCCCGATGGTGAGTCTTTTACGTTGCTCTGTTGATAGCCCACTAGTCCCAGACATTCCCACCAATGCATGCTTAAGATTATCAAGCTCCACAAGTCTCATCACTTCATCAACAAACTCCTGCAGTCACATTGTATCATACTTATTACTTTCAGTTACTAACTAAGGAAGATTTCAAGTCAAATCAAAAGAGTAAAAATTACTAACTTTTTTGGTTTCTTTACTAATTTCTTTTGGGAGGCGAAGCCAAGAAGAGAACCAGAGAGACTCTTCTACTGTCACCTGAGGTGAATGTATATCATTCTGTTCAACATAACCTGATATTCTGGCAAAAGTGTGCTGGACTTTTTGATAGCCAGAGATCCTAATGTCTCCTTCTATGTATCCACCAGTTTTTCTGCCAGCCAGAACATCCATCAAAGTAGTCTTTCCAGCTCCACTTGATCCCACTAATGCAGTAAGAACTCCAGGTGAGAAAACTCCACTCACATTTGACAGAAGCTGCAACCTATTCTCTTGTAAACCTTTTTCCTTCATCGCCTAAAAGATGAGCAATTAGATTAAATTAATGTAAGATGATAACTAGTTATTTTGCACTATGGCATAAATCAATAGAAAATTTTACTTTTGGCATGTCAACAAAGTAATTGACATTATGAAATGTCATATTCAGTGGTAGAAATGGAAGAATCATTCCCTTCTGTTTCTGATTATTGTTAAAAGCTCCAATTTGAATTGAATCTTTGCCTGCATATGTAATATTTTAGCAAATACAGTACTTCTACAGATGTCAATTGGCTTTTTGGAAGATGAAATGACTGACCTCCATTAAAAGCACCATCATCTGAGACCTCATCTGGGACTACAGTCTGTGCTTTCTTAAGAGCTATGACGAAGTACATAAAGAACAAACCCAGTTACAATTAATGATTTGCGAAATGAGAGCACCACTTTGCTTTCAGTCCCTTCAAATAAAAACTGTGTTGTTACGAATTGGGTCCAAGGGTCCAAGAGCATTATTGACTTTTTACTATTAGTTGTGTTTCACTTTTATTAGGGGTTTTATTGTTAGAGTCTTGAATATATATATATATATAGTTGAGTCTTTTATTAGGGTATGCTTGTATGTTTTGGGTGATTATTCACATAAGAGTTTGGGACCACTCGAAGGATCCTTTGTATCTTGTACGTGTAACAGTTCAATAACAAGAATAAGGGAAGTATTATTCAGTTCATTGTTTTTCTGTTTCTTTATTGTATTCTTCTCTATATTCTATTTGGTTCATATCTTTTGGATAATTCTTGGTAGGTGCGTATTATTGCATAACGGTCCATAACAGTTGGTATCAGATCTAGGTGATTATGGATCCGTCTCAGACCAACCGTTTAGATACAGTGGAGGTTAGGTTGCAAGAAATTCGGCAAAATATGCTGGGTTTGGAAAGCAGATTACATGATTTAGAGAGTTCTCAATTGAAGTGTCATTCAACCCAAGATGCCAAACTTGAAGAATTATGTTCCGCAATGGCATTGTTGACTGCAGAGGTTAAGTCATTCGCAGGGGTTAAGGGTAATCAAGATTATGTATCTAATGAATCTTTAATTGGACAACCTGAGATTAGCCCAACTCAGATTGGTACTGGGCATCTTAATGACCGGCAGTTTCGGTCTGGGATTGGGCAGTTTTCGCATCAAAATGAGAAAGTGTTGAACCAAGAAGAAGCCCAAGAAGAAGACAGAACAAGAAAGCAGTACAACAAGAGTGGGAGACAAAATGCAGGTCTTAAAAAAAATGGGAAGAGTAGATTAAGACAAAAAATATAAGAAGGGAATACAGCAAAGAAGAAACAAAGAAGGAAGGTATACATCCACGAGTGGAGGGGCGTGGGACAGAGCTTGCGGAGGCGCGAGGCGCGTGTGGAGAAGAAGGAATGTGAAAAAACGAAAGACAAGAGGAAGGGCTTTGGAAATTCATGAAGAGGGAAAGTTAGTTCAAGTATGTAATGGATCTGGAGGAGGACCGGGAAAAACGACGATGTTGCGGGTGACCGCCGGAGAAGTGGCCGGCGAGTTTTGGAAGTCAGCGGCGGTGGTAGATTGTTTGGAGAAGGTTGTTGTATTCTAGGGTTCGTGGGTTTTCAATGAACTAAGACTGCAATTGGAAAGGAAAAGTGGTTCTGATTTTTGAACATAGAAGTGATGTCAGCGATGACATCAGCATGGGTCCTAATGCAATTCTGACATTTAAATTTGAGGATAAACCATATCATTTCCAAAACGTTTTTTTCAGCCTATTCCTAAAATATTTACATTATTTAGTTCATCGTTCTTTTGTTTTTTGATTGTATTTTTTTCTATATTTTATTTAGTTCGTTTCTTTTAGATAATTCTTGACAAGTGCATATCATTGTATAACAGTCCATAACATGTGGCTCATGAATACGAAAATAAAAGATGAGGTACATACGATGCAAATAGGTCAAGGCTATTGTAAGTATATTATTGAAAAGAAGCGCATAGAGTGATAAGACAATAATCCCAATCCAGTACCAACGACCATCTGTTGGTATAGCATGTAAATCGAGGACCTTCATCCCAACGGAAGAGTTTCCTGAGGGCTGAAAAGGAAAGAAACAAGTTTAATTGTAACTCGCAGAGAAATATATTTTGCATGCAGAAGTCTATGAGTGGTAAGATAGAGGTCCAACCATCATCCATCTTGTTGCAGTGAATTCGTTTACAGAAATTGCATTTTGCGCATAGGATAGAGGTGATATCCAGTATGCCCAAATCCACCATGGCTTAACCATAGCTGAAATGTGAAGAAGCTAGTAAGGATTGGTATAAAAAATACCTCTAAGCTACAATGATAATAAGATTACCTTTTGGAATAATAAATCCACCCAAACATAGTACACAAAGCAACGCAGCCGAAGAACAAGTATTGGCTATGACCATATCTCTTGCTAACGTAGCCACCATTCGAAAAAGACTCAATGCCATTTGATGGATTACAAATAGTAACAACATGAAACGGAAAAACCTGAAGAAGTTGGAGGAAAAAATATGTTGGCATGAGTACTGATTAGGTTGTTTTTTTGTATAAGCCTAAGATTAGCTAGGACAGATGTAGTTTTATAAGCAAGATATACCTTTCAGGTGTAGGATCTAATCCAACCGTGTAATATACAATGCATGACCAAACAACAGATTCTAACACAGAATAGGGAACACGCAAAACCCAGCTCGAAAGTGACCATGCCCACGCAGGATAGAAGCAATTGTCTCTTTGCTTGTAAAAGACCGGAAGTCGAAATATCATGAGAGACAACTCAGAAAGTCCATTAAACATCATGTGTACGATCCCATAGAAAAGGAAGGCAAGATATAGATTTCCATAATCCACACTTGTAGGGTGTAGTCTAGTTCTTAAAAAAGTTGTGCTTGTAACAAATCCCACAAATACTACCTGCCAAATATCAACAAAAAAAAGTGAGCAAAAGCTGATATTCTCTTTAGAGGAACTTCTATAGACTAATCATAATTGGAACTACAAGCATGACTAGAACATTTTGCTATATTCCATACAAATATGAAAATTCTAAAGCATCCAATGTCCTAAAAAGTGCAACTCCCTCCACCTTTATAGTGGATCATGAACTATGGTAATAAAGGAATAGTAAACTTAACACTAACAGTACGTCAAGAACCAAAATATAAATTAGAAGAAATAGTGACAAGATATACATACTTGGAAGGTTCGAAAAATATATAGGAAACTATGCCTGCGGATCAAGAGCACTTCTCGTGAGAAACAAGCCTTAAAAAGCTCCCATTTTGGTACAGCAAACATTGATCTGGAGAGAGCAAAAGGATGGCTCCTCGATTTGTCATAACTAACAGATAGGGTATCTTTTATGTTCTTCCCAAATTGTGAACTCCTAAACGCTTTAGCAATTTTTTCAGTAGTCATGAAACGGTAGGGTTTTGAAGGATCTGCCCAATATTGCTCTTGGTCCTTCCTAGAGGTAACCTAGAACGGGAAAATACAGGATAAAAAATAACAATAAACTAAAAACTAGAAGAGCAAAAGCAAAAATAGATGAGAGTGGATGGCTAAACCTCCTGTAAAAAGTCTGCAACACTCTTGCGAGGAGGCAACTTAAAGCCTATTGATTCGAAAAAAATCAACACTTCATCTCGAGGACCATGATAGATCATATGCCCTTCAGATAACAACATCAAATCATCAAAGAGTTCAAATGTCTCAGGTGCTGGTTGAAGAAGAGCCATGAGTACAGTTCCTTCCATTTGGTGAACAAAGTTCCTCACAGATTTGACTATCTGGAATGTAGTTGAGCTATCAAGCCCAGTGGATATTTCATCCATGAAGAGTGTTTTCTTAGGACCGATAATCATCTCTCCTGCATTCCAAACAACAAGGTATTAAACATCAGTTCAAAAAAGTGTTAGAACCACATGCTGAACATGAAACATGTTTTAACTTATTTTCATAATACTTTTCTTTCCTTGTCTCCTCCTCTTAGATGAAGATCTTATATTTTCCTATGATGTTCAATTTATTAGGAGACATTTGTTACCCATCACCGTTCAACAACTAGTGATCAAATAGTTAAATTATGATTTATCTTCGAACTAACTTTTGCATTTTTTTGACCTTTTGCTCATAGCCTCAATGGTACATAATCTTAATGATGCACATATATTGTTAGCTAGCTAGTAGTAAAACACATAACTGAATGCCACCAAGGGAAGGTGAGGTGAAACAATAGACAACCTGAAGTAACTCGCTTTCTTTGACCTCCTGAAACCCCTCGAGTCATGTCATTACCAACAATTGTATCTGCACATATATCAAGGCCAAGAACTTTCAGAAGGTAATCTGTTGAAATGCTATGTTTTTTTTCACCAACAGATAATGCCTGCAAATATCATCATACAAAGTCTTAGTATATTGTATACAGGATCTACAGACAGCGCACAAGTCATATCAGAACTCAGAAGCACAACCTTCATATATGCATCAATTTCTGGGCTGGGACGTATTTTTGTTTGTTTCTCCAATCGAATAAGTTCCTCCATACATCCTATAAAGGAAATAAAGCTTCATTGTGGAAATTAAAATGGTGAAATTGAACGAAAAAACTTCAAACTTAATGCTTTATAGAAACAATATCTTGACAGATATAAATCACAAACATGAAATACAATATGGTCATACTGTTCCATCTTTGTCAAATTATAAACCAAAGTATGAAGTGGCAAATAACATTACATTACAATGTCAAGCCAGAGTTAATTATTTCATTACATTTATTTGGCAGATACTAACTTACTGCTAGTGAAGCCTCTTACATAATTTCTACCTGGTGTAAATTGTGCTCTAAAGCTAGTGACAAGTTTCCCCTGTGTTTCTTTGAAAACACATCATGCAATTCATTCAACGTGACACTACAAGTAGAAATGATTGAAACTTGGAAAAACCTAAATGTTAGTTGAACTTAGGTTTGATCTTCAACTATTACAACCAAAAAAAAAAAAGAAAAAGAAGCAATTAGTGCATATCTTGTATTAACTCTACTACCGATATCATATCAGACTTTACCTGAAAAACATTTACTTGCTCCTTGGCATCTAGCAGCAAAATCGAAAGTTTCCCTCACAGTAAGCTCGGCAATGTGATTATCAGTTTGACTTATATAGGCAGAGGTTCTTTGAACACAAAATTCATGCATTTCATGGCCATTGTAGGTGATTTTTCCACTGCTCTGTAGATGAAATTGTTAATAAAAATAAAATCAGTAGTTATCTTTACATATACAATCATAACTGATATACATTTTCTTTAGAAAAGTAAGCACTAATGATACAAAAAATTGCATTAGGCACAAGAAGATTTTCTTGAAATTCAAGTGATTTCATTTATCCACCAAAATATTTCACTTTGATAGTAATGAACAATGGCAACAAACTAAGATAACAAAAAGTTGTATTTAATTCACATTAGTTCACATTGACAATCACGGAGAGGCCTAATAAGATAAAAGAAAACAAATTTAGAGGATTAGTAAAAAGATACATGTTATGGAAACCTTATAGGGTTTCATTTTTGATTTGCTAACTAAGTTCAAGGTAACAACGTCAGTTAAAATACTACCAAAACAAAGGTTAAAAACATATTTGTCTTGTTATTAGATGATCAAAAGTATGGTGGAAATAAACAATCTTTAGATGAATGGAAATCAACGTAATGTCACAGATCAATAACAACGCAGTAGGTATTCACATGGACTTTAACAAGAAAGTAACTGAGACAGAAAGCTAAGTATACTACAACAAATAAGTCAAGTTCAACACCTTTAAGCTATTGTCAAGCTTTCCAGCAAGAGCTAGTAGCAGGGTAGATTTGCCTGATCCAGGAGGCCCCAAAACCAATGTCATCCTGAAAAATTCCGAAGAACTAATGAGGAAAGCAACTAATACCAAAATCACGATATAAAAAACTCAATATAAAAATATTACTAAGTTGCATGCGATACATGATTGATTACATTTACTCTATAACCTAATCTTATAAATGGGCAAGATAATTAGATAAAGTTTATTAATTCTCATGTTACATGAGATATCCTCTCACTACAAATAAATGGCAAAAGGGCAACGGCACATGGCCTTGCCCTTTGATCGCTATAATGGAAAAAAGTGGACTGGTTACCTCCCATGATCTTGGTTACCTCCTAAGAAAGTAACTTCACTAACTAGTACAAGTTTTCACTATGCATGGTTGACATAATTCATGCAACGCTTGTGCTCATTGAGAAGATGCAAAACATAAAATGAAAATTGTTATTCAAAGCATTAAATTTTTCCAATATCTAATTGGGAAAATTCCTATCCAGATAAGTATTTTGCAAATGAGAAACCAAATATTCATTTTGTTTGTTTACCCCAAACATAAACATAAACAAAAATATAAGTCGACATATACTTCCAATTTACTTGAAATAAAAAAGGTACAAGTCTAGCAATTAAGACATTTACCTTCCAGGTTTGATGTACCCATTGACGTTATTCAATATAGTTAATGTATATCTTTGAGGACGAAAAATCCTCAAAAGTTTTAGAATACCCTGTTTTAAAAACAATAAGCATAATCACTCTTAAAGTGCCCTCAAAAAGAAAACAAGTATGTCAACATGTATTATAATGCGTCCAATTATCTTGCCTCAAAATATAATAATACGCAAATTCTTGCAGATAAGTATGTGTATAGAAATATATAGTTTCTCCTGGCCTCTTTGAATTATGGATATTTCTACTCCCTCCATTTCATAATGTTCTTCCAGAAAATGTTCACGGGAATTAGAAAAAATAGAACCGTTTAGATGGAATATGATATATTATTGAATAATAAATATAATGGAGTAAAAGTAACAAACATAACACAAAAAAATTATCAAAATAAAATTTGTGAAAAATATGTGAGAATCATAAGCACTACAAAAATATTAAAATAAAATTAGCGAAAATATGTTTGCACTATAAGCATAAATAAAATATTATACGAATGAACAAGGTTAATTATCTCCTAAATTTGTGATAAAAGTAGAAAGATTATTTTAACGAAACAGAAACAAATAATTATTTAAATTTGTGACTTTTACCGTGCTAAATATATTTATTTTGGTTATAATATACATTTTCAAAGGCATGAGCAATAAAACTTTTATATTGGTTAGTCGTTAGTCGCCTTTCATGGGACAAAGGAGTAATAGTTCCACGAAAGTTATAAAGGGAGGTTAATTAGCTCTCTAACCTCAATCTTATCACGAGCATAGTTAATGAGGGTAGGCAAAGCTCTTTTCCCCGTCTGAACTTCTGCTGTAACATTCAAATTTTCAAACCTTACTTCTACGTTCGGCAACTCCAATCCAACTCTACAAATTTAGCACAATTAAGCAAAGTTACACACTCAGTAATCCATTAATCCTATTCTAAATAAAAGTATAGAGATTATCCAAGATTACAATGAAACGTTTGACGTTCTACCTTTCACTTTGAATTTATCCAAAAATACCCAATAATAATACTTAAATAATTAACTAAGCTATATAATACGAAACTTCTTTCTAATAAACACAAATAACAAGTAATTTTTTTTCAATAACCACTAATTAATATTCTCTCCTATTAAACTAATAACTCTTATTTGACTTTTATGAAAGATAAAAATTATAATGTTTTAAATTTTGATAAAGTTGAAATAAGAATAGTATGTGTAAAGACGTAAGAATGTTAAGTTTAAAAAAGATAATTAATAAAGTCAAAATACCTAAAATAGAAATGATAATTTTAGGGGACTTATCGATAAAGAAATAAGATAAGGTAATCTGTGGAATATAGCATATTATTAAAAACTCTAAAAATGTAATTAGGAATCAAAAGAAATATATTTTAGGAAAAAATTGTAAAAGAAATCTAGGAAAAAAAAAATGAATTTTGTTGTAAAAATTATCGTAAAACATTTTTCTTTCAAAAACTAGCTATAATATTTAATTTGTTTATGTTAAAGACTAACTAGTAACTTCTACGATTAAATTATGATCCTGTACTTTTTTTATTGTGAAACTTACGTATAATTATAATTATTTAATCAATTACAAAAATACTTTAATACCATAAAACCTTTGACCTTCCATTGAAATTGAAATTAGGGATTTATGATTGGACTGCAGAGTATAGAGATCATCTCAGAGACTGGATATCTTTTTTGACAGATTGTACTGTCTAATATCCACATTGACATTAATAACGCAAAGAACAAATATTTTGGAGCATAGAAGCAGAAGCAAGATTTTCAGAGCTTAAACACAAAGAATTTTAATTTGGAAGAAATCAGAAATGTAGAATTAACCAGCAAAAACTGCAAATTAGGGTTCTTGAGAAATAAATGAAATGTAATTTACGTGAGATCACTAACATCACGTGTAATCAGTAACACAAATGTGGATACAAACTATTAGAGGTAGTCTTTGACAAACAAAATAATATTTTAGCTAAGTTCTTTTGTGAAAAAGAAAAATGTTACACGAAATTTTTTTTTAACAAAAGTTTGCTTTTTATAGATTGTTTTTGATAATTTTGAAAAAAAATTTAACCAAACAATTTTTATATAAATTTTCACATTTGCAAAACAAATCCTCACCTAAAACACTCAAATTTACATACAAATTCAAATGAAAAAAGTCTTCATGAGCAATTAGATACCTCTTGAAGCGTTCTTTAATACCAGAAACGAGCTTATAATTATCTTGTTCCGGAGTATCAAGAGCTTTCTGAACAAGTAATTCACGATGATTGCGATCAAGTTTAGTAACATCAATGGTGAAAATTCTCTTTCCGCCACTATTAGTATCATCA
>NC_080051.1:13720013-13740580 GCF_026212465.1 Amaranthus tricolor
ATATATATATATATATATATATATATATATATATATATATATATATATATATATATATATATATATATATATATATATATATATATATATATATATATATATATATATATATATATATATATATATATATATATATATATATATATATATATATATATATATATATATATATATATATATATATATATATATATATATATATATATATATATATATATATATACATATATATATATATATATATATATATATATATATATATATATATATATATATATATATATATATATATATATATATATATATATATATATATATATATATATATATATATATATATATATATATATATTTATATATATATATATATATATATATATATATATATATATATATATATATATATATATATATATATATATATATATATATATATATATATATATAGCTCCTACAGTTCCTACAGCTCTTTTACTCTCCAGTTTTGTTAGAACATCCAGCTTGGGAACAGTAGATCTGCTGTCTCCGTTTTACATTCCAAGCGATATATTCGCCTAACTTCCTTTGAATCCTTTCGACATGTATGTTTCCATAAACCAAGTTATAAGTGCTATCTACGATCATAATCAAGATCGGAAATCAACCTGCACACAATCTCTAAAGACATACTTGCTTAAATAAAGTGTAGTCATCATCAAAACTCAAGAGGTCCAACAAATTCCTCCTTTTTGATGATGACAAACTTTTAAACAAACTTAAACCAAAGTAAAGTAAAACCAATATTGAAGAGGATGTTAGAGATTAAAAAAACTCTTCATAACTTAGTAAATATAATTTACCAAGCATATCATGAATCAAATTACTCTAAGAATAAACACAACAAACCAAGATTCTGAATCAATTTAGGAATTTTATCTCAGTATACAATTACATCATGGAACATAAGTAGTTCCAGTAAGATAAGAGCAAACAATCAGAGCTTAAGAGTCAGAGCTTAAAAGCAATTAGTTTGATACTTATCTCAATTTTATCAGTTCATCAGAACAGAATAGATGATGATCTGAACATGTAAAGTTAACAGAAGATTAACAAAACAATACTTGGCAATCAGCAATCAACGAAATACTACAGCAACAAACAGCAACAGCAAGTAGTCTTAGATCATGAATCATAACCTCAATCCTAATGTCCAACATAATAGATGTAGATATAGACTAAGCTTACTCAAGCATTCTTTAAGTTTGTGCCAAATATTCCCCCTTTTGACATCATTCAAAAAGAATTGGAGCAATCAAGCCACAACACTAGTCATATAGATATAGTCAAAGAGAGAATAAGGATGCAAAAATTAAAAGCAAGTACCAATGAATGCAAACATGAGCAGCAATGATTACTCTTCACAAGCAATTAGTAGCACAAAGAAAATGTAGTTGATAGTATGAATTAGATAAAGTGGACCCCAGCTGGTACCAAAACAAAATTTTGAAGAAAGTAATGGTTATAACACAGAAAAGATATTGAAAAGTATCAGGAAGAATTAGGATACAGGAGCTTCATCATCTAAATATTTTGTTTCCACTTCCACAGTATCCAGTTTAGCACCCAGACGAGCCTCCATTTGAGTCATCTGGTCAGTTAGAGAAGCTAAGGAAACACGAACTTCATCTTGAAATGTAACGAAGCGAGCCTGCAATTCATCAAGTTTGAGGAGAATGGAGAGTAAAGGAGCTGTAGGAACTATTGTCTGGGGGAACAGTAACCTTCGGTGACAATATGAAGGGTGAGATAATCGCCAAAGGAAAAGTTGGAAGTTCATGTTCCCATGCTATCGATAATGTATTTTTAGTCGAGAATTTGAAACATAACTTACTAAGCATTTCTCAATTTTACGATAAAGGTAACTCTGTGAACTTTACTTCTGAAAAGTGCATTATTTCTAGGAATGACACAGGAGACACCGTTGTTGAGGGAATCAGAAAAGGGAACACTTATGTAGTGGACCTGGACACTGTTCCCAAAACCAGTCTAACATGTCTAAGTGTTATGGAAGACGACCCACTTCTTTTGCATAACCGTCTAGGTCATGCCAGTTATACATTGATTAACACATTAAGATCAAAAGACCTAGTAAGAGGACTACCAACTATAAAATTCCTTAAGGATGAAATTTGTGATCCTTGTGTCCAAGAAAAACAAGTAAGGTTATCTTTTAAATCAAAGAATGTTGTGACCACCTCTAAACCACTTGAATTATTACATATGGATCTATGTGGACCTATGAGAATACAAAGCCGTAGTGGCAAAAGATATGTGTTTGTTATTGTTGATGATTATAGTAGATTTACTTGGACTTTATTTTTAGTTAGTAAAGATGAAGCTTTTAATGAGTTTGTTTCTTTCGCTAACAAAATACAAAAATCTACCAATAATCAAATTATTCACATAAGGTCAGATCATGATAAAGAATTCGAAAATTCAAGTTTCATGAATTATTGCAATGAACATGGACTAAGTCATAATTTTTCGGCACCAAGAACACCACAACAAAATGGTGTAGTTGAAAGAAAAAATAGAACCTTAGAGGAAATGGCTAGAACCATGTTAATTGTTAGTGGTTTACCTAGAAATTTTTGGGCCGAGGCTGTTATACTGCGTGCTATATCTTAAATCGCGTATTAATTAGACCAATCACTTCAAAGACACCCTATGAATTGCTTGAAGGTGTTAAACCAAATATTTCCTATTTTCTTGTGTTTGGATGCAAATGTTTTGTTCATGTGAATGAAAAACGAAATATAGGGAAGTTTGATGAAGCAGTATTTTCTTAGTTACTCATCACATAGTAAGGCATACGAAGTTTATAATAAGAGAACAATGAGCGCAGAAGAATCCATTCACATAATTTTCGATGAAACTAACTTTTTGTCAAGTGAACAGGATATAAATAATTTTAAGATAGGTCTTGCAAATCTAGAACACGATGATGAAGAATTGAAAGTGCAAGATCAAGGAACAGCAAGTGAACAGCCGTTTCCAGAAGAAGCAGAAACGCCTGATCATAATCTGGAACTGCCAGTTCAACAGGACCAGCAGACTGTTCCCAATCCAGCTGTTCCCACAGATGAGAGAGATGATCCAGTAGCTGAACAGAATGAAAATCAGGCGAATGATCCAGAGCGTACTACTGTTCCCACAAGAGAATTTGTACCCAAACCTTGGAAATATCAAACCTATCATCCTCTTGACTTGATTGTAAGTGATTTGAATAAAGGAACACAAACAAGATCCCAATTGAGAAACTTTTGTGCACATTTTGCGTTCCTATCATCACTTGAACCAAAGAATCACGAAGAAGCTCTAGAGGATTCCGAATGGATCGTAGCCATGCAAGATGAATTGAATGAATTTGAAAGAAATAAAGTATGGCATTTAGAACCTAAACCAAAACACAAAAAGGTAATTGGTTTGAAATGGGTATTTCAGAATAAACCAGATGAGCATGGAATAATTGTAAGAAACAAAGCAAGGCTCGTGGTGAAAGGATATAATCAACAAGAAGGTATTGATTATATCGAGACATTTGCTTCGGTAGCAAGGTTAGAGGCTATTAGAATCTTAATTTCTTTTGCTGCATTCATGAACTTTAAATTATATCAAATGGATGTGAAATGTGCATTCTTAAATGGTTTACTTGATGAAGAAGTTTTTGTTGAACAACCCCCAGGCTTTGAAAATACCCCGTGTCTTGATCATGTCTACAAGCTTGATAAAGCTCTTTATGGCTTGAAACGAGCTCCTAGACAATGGTATGAAAGACTATCAAAGTTCTTAATTCAAAATGACTTTGTTAGAGGTAAAATTGACAAAACCTTGTTCTTTAAGAATAGAGGTTCTAATATCCTAGTTTTTCAAATATATGTTGATGATATTATTTTTGGTGCCACAAATGAATTGCTATGTAAAGAATTTGCTAATCTTATGAGCACTGAATTTGAAATGAGCATGATGGGAGAACTAAACTTCTTCCTTGGGTTACAAATTAAAAAAACAGCTAATGGTATCTTTATTCACCAACAAAAATATATAAAAGAACTTCTCAAGAAATATGGCTTGAATAATGCTAAAACCAACCATACACCTATGGCTACTAATGTTAGATTAGATGAAGACCCAAATGGAACAAATGTTGATGAAACTATGTATAGAGGCATGATTGGCTCTTTATTATATCTAACTGCTAGTAGACCCGATATCTCTTTCAGCGTTGGCTTATATGTTAGATTTCAATCCAATCCTAAAGAATCACATCTCACTGCAGTTAAACGAATTTTAAGATATATGAAAGGAACAGATGACTTGTCCCTATTTTACCCAAAAAGAGATGTCTATGATTTAAAAGGTTTTAGTGATGCAGATTATGCAGGAGATCTTGTTAATAGAAAAATTACGTCAGGTATGGTACAATTTCTTAGCTCATGCTTAGTGTCATGGAGTTCCAAGAAACAAAAAACTGTTGCATTATCCACTGCCGAAGCTGAATACGTAGCAGCAGCAGCTTGCTGTTCCCAAATGCTTTGGATAAAACAACAACTAAGAGATTTTGGTATTAAGTTTAAATGTGTTCCTATTTATTGTGATGATACCAGTGCCATATGCATATCAAAAGATCCAGTACATCATTCACGAGTAAAACACATCCACATTAGGCATCATTTTCTTAAGGACAATGTTGAAAATAAAAATATTATTGTAAAGCATGTAAACACCAACGAGCAAAGAGTTGATATCATGACTAAACCGCTTCCAAGGGAACAACACGAGAAAATGAGATTAGAACTTGGCATGATCAAGCTGCATTAAAGTAAGTTACAAGCATGATCCTTTGAAGTAGAATGAAAATAGAAAAGGTCAATCAACCACAAAAATCTTGATTGAAAACTCAATTATCGAAAGGATCAGGTACGCAATTATTTAAAGTAAATACTGTGAATGCTCTTATGTATGCATGTTCAATTTGATCAGACAATGGTAGCAAATTATTACTATTTATTTCATATTAATAATTTTATCCAACAATCTGTTTCCATTTCACACTTTGTGTCCATATGCATAAATTAAATGAGGAACATAAAACACACGTTCTTTCACACTTATTATATACACTCTCACACGTCAAACCCTAACCCTTCATCTTCAATTGCAATCAACACTCAATCCTAAAATCATCTTCATCTTCTCGCATTTTCTGCAAATTTCACTTCACCAACTCACCAAATCACCATGAGAACTAAGAGTCGTACCCCCCAAGATGAAACAAACCAAACCTTTAAGAGTTGTTCACCCAACACTTTTATTAACTTCTCAAGAGTCATCCTCGAAAGAACAGCAAGACACTCCTGGTGGCTCTAAAAGGCAAGCAAGGAACAAGAGAAAAAGACCATCCACTTCAAAGAAATCATCTTCAGCACAGAAGGCAAAAGTCGATGTTCACTTGAACGCTGAAGAATTGTCAAAAGAAATGGTGGTTGGGTTTGGACTAGACAAACAATGGTATGACTCAACCTTTTTCCCTCAGTTACACGCTATATTACAAGCTTAGTCTTGGGAATCTTTGATCGCAGAATACTGCTGCAATCCAATATACCCAAAACTGATGCGTGAGTTTGTCTTGAATTTTTCTCTTAACCATGGTGTTTGTTCGAGTTCTGTTAAAGAAGTTAAAGTATAATTCAATTGTCAGAAATTGGGAGAGTGGCTAGGTGTGCCCGCAAATGGATTTGATGTTTATTATGTTGGATCAAAAATAACTTTCTTTGAAATAGATGAAAAGATTGTTTGGATGTTTTTAGGGATCACTGAAAAACGAGGGAAGGTGAGCCATAATGCACTGTCCCCTCTACACAAATTGTTGTATAACATTGGTCGTAGATTTATTTTGCCGCGAAATTCCAAACGCAGTGAAGTAAGTCTGCGAGATGCAACCCTAATTTACTGCATGGCTAACAATATCAAAATCAATTTTCCCTCATTAATGATCTCTCACTTAAGTGAATGTACATCAAAAGGTTGTGTGATTGGGTATGGAGGTTTGTTGACTTGGATTTTTAGGAAGATGGGTGTTCCCCTAGAAGGTCAAAACTTTCCCATGGGTCCGAATAATATGATAGGTACCAAGTGCTTAAGTAACTTACACCTTAAATTGAATGAGAATGGGACCCTTGAGAATGTTGGTGAAACAATCAATGTTAATTCTGATAATAAGGAGGAAACCGATAAAGGAGAGGATGTAATGGAGGAACAGGAGGAGGAAAGATCTGTAAATAGGGAACAGGAGACTGTTCGTTCTGCCACTGAGAAGGCAGAAGGACATTCTGATGAGGAGAAGGAGGACTTTGGTGTCAGCAAGGAGGAGGGATCTGTGCCTATAATGAAGCAGTCTTGCTCAACCTCAAGAAAGAGCAGAAGGCTTGCTGCCAAAGGGAAAAGACCTGTAGTTGTTCTTGATGATGACTCTGTGGCTGAACCAAGTAATCCCCCCTCACCAAAACCAACTGCTCCATCATCCCATCATTTCCCATCACCACCACCATCACCAATACCAACTTCACCACCACCTATTCACACATCACAACACCAAGGCTTTGACCAGACAACAGTTCCTACAACTCCTTTACTCTCCATTCTCCTCAAACTTGATGAATTGTAGGCTCGCTTCGTTACATTTCAAGATGAAGTTCGTGTTTCCTTAACCTCTCTAACTGACCAGATGACTCAAATGGAGGCTCGTTTGGGTGTTAAACTAGATACTGTGGAGGTGGAAACAGAATATATAGATGATGAAGCTCCTGCATCCTAATTCTTCCTGATACTTTTCAATATCTTTTCTGTGTTATAACCATTACTTTCTTCAAACTTTTGTTTTAGTACCAGCTGGGGTACTGTTTATCTAATTCATACTATCAACTACATTTTCTTTGTGCTTCTAATTGCTTGTGAAGAGTAATCATTGCTGCTCATGTTTGCATTCATTGGTACTTGCTTTTAATTTTTGCATCCTTATTCTCTCTTTGACTATATCTATATGATTAGTGCTGTGGCTTGATTGCTCCAATTCTTTTTGAATGATGTCAAAAGGGGGAATATTTGGCACAAACTTAAAGAATGCTTGAGTAAGCTTAGTCTATATCTACATCTATTATGTTGGACATTAGGATTGAGGTTATGATTCATGATCTAAGACTACTTGCTGTTGCTGTTTGTTGCTGTAGTATTTCGTTGATTGTTGATTGCTAATTATTGTTTTGTTAATCTTCTGTTAACTTTACATGTTCAGATCATCATCTATTATGTCTTGATGAACTGATAAAATTGAGATAAGTATCAAACTAATTGCTTTTAAGCTCTGACTCTTAAGCTCTGATTGTTTGCTCTTATCTTACTGGAACTGCTTATGTTCCATGATGTAATTTTATACTGAGATAAAATTGCTAAATTGATTCAGAATCTTGGTTTGTTGTGTTTATTCTTAGAGTAATTTGATTCATGATATGCTTGGTAAATTATATTTACTAAGTTATGAAGAGTTGTTTTAATCTCTAACATGCTCTTTAATATTGGTTTTACTCTACTTTGGTTTAAGTTTGTTTAAAAGTTTGTCATCATCAAAAAGGGGGTATTTGTTGGACCTCTTGAGTTTTGATGATGACTACACTTTATTTAAGCAAATATGTCTTTAAAGATTGTGTGCAGGTTGATATCCGATCTTGATTATGATCGTAGATAGCACTTATGACTTGGTTTATGGAAACTTACATGTCGAAAGGATTCAAAGGATGTTAGGAGAATATATTGCTTGGAATGTAAACTGGAGATAGCAGATCTACTGATCCCAAGTTGGATGTTCTAGCAAAACTGGAATTCAGAGACAGCGCACTGTTCCTGAGTTGAAGTCAGCCTACGTTAACTGGAAATTCTAGTTATTTATTTTTAATTATTATTTTTAGTTAATGTATTGAATAAAGTTAATTTTTTGCAATTATAATTTATTAAAGTTAATTGGCAAAGCTTTTTCTAAAAGTAACTAACGTTTTAATTAAATTTCTTTTAGGACTTATATTTAGTAAATATTGGATTTACTAAATATAGGAACAGCAGCCGGTTTTCCTAAGAGTTTAGAATAACCGATTCCTAAAATAAGTAAATAGGTAACCCTCGCTATTATTAGTAATAAGCAAACGACCCTATTTATAGTAAGCTACACTGTATCTATTTTTAGCATATAGTTCCAGCAGTTATCATTGGAAAAAGGAACTGCAGCAGAAATTTAGAATACGAGAACTGCTGCTTAAGGGAACAGAAGCTATTATTAGTAAATGGGAACAACGGTTTTTGTTACAATAACCATATACTTGAAATGGTCAAGTCTAATGCCTACTTTCAGATTTTAACCGTAATGAGACTTGGATTATAGGATCCACATTATTCTTAGGTTAAGGGAATAATGGTTGGAATATTCCATTTTATTAGGAATTTTATTTTTTATAAATAGAAATTAAATTCGGCTGTTCCTAAGTATCCAACGTATGAGCTTTGTTATTTTTAGGCGATTATTTTTGGATTTTTACAAGAATATTTGTTTCAAAAATTGCCAATCAACTTATAATATTTTCTTGTGCAACTTATTAATTTTATTTTTAGAGAATTTTTATCCTTTTTGTAAGGGTTTTTGAGAGAGATTTGTTATTAGACTTAGGTAAGTCTAAGGGGGAATTAGATAGCTTTGAGTGAAGTTATTGAGGAATTTAGCTTTTAGTGAAGTTAAGTTTGTTGCTTTGAGTGAAGCAATTTGAGAGAGAAGTTGGCCTAGTTGATTCGCTTCGAGTGAAGTAAGGTGTTTATTGTAATTGTAACTAATTGCCTTAAACATAGTGGAGAATTTAGAAATCCCGAGGGGTCGTGGTTTTTCCTTCTATTTAGGCCTAGAAGGTTTCCACGTAAAAATCATTTGTCTTTTTTAATTATTTTGCTCTAAGTTTAAGCTTTATTTATTTTATTCAATTCCGCAAAAACAGGGAAAAAACGCTTAAACTAGTAACAACAACAATTCACCCCCCCTCTTGTTGTTGTTCCCGTTCCTAATTGAGTCTACACACTTCTCGTTATTAGGGTATTCCGGTGCGAGTTAGGTTTTCAAGCATTCATTTTTGTAATAAATAGGGGTTTTGGAACTGTTCTCTCTCACCTAAACTCCATTAATATTTTCTTCATTTCTTCAATAGTTATCATATTGAGAGAAAGTAGAGAGATACGCTTTGACAATCAGCAACCATCCTTCAAACTCTGACAAAATTTTCGAGGATCTTCAAGGTTTTTCTGACAGATCTTCAAGTTTTCTGATAGATCTTCAAATTTTTTCAAACAAGGTGCTCAAATTTTCCTCAAAATTTTAAATTTCTTCAAACTGTTTTTCGTGTTCTTGAATTTGTTAGTTTAAGGCTTTGAATTTGTTTATGAAACTAGTCTTTATTCTGTACAAGTTTCGCCTGCTACTTTATTTTGATTGCGGTTGATATGGATGTCTTGGCTACAAATGAGGCGATAGCTAACACAGACATCAACCCCACTAACCCGACGAACATCCCTTCTTTAGGTGTATGTAAACGCTCTGATAAGGAGAGATTGTTGGTAGATGATTCTGGTGATAGCAGTTCAGTGAGAATCACCCCTCATTATGAATCAATAAAGGCCGGGGATGAATCATCTGTATTCCCTATATATACACCGGAGATGATGAAATTTTCTGGGGAAGTGAGCATTACTTTCTTCCCAAATTACTTGCCGAGAATAAATCCTGACCTAGAAGGGTTATTATATGTAGATATGGAAAAGATCGAAGAATCAGCCGAGTCTTCTGGAAGAGAAAGTGCGGGGCCGGTGCCTCCTCCGTTTTATATTCTGGGCGGTGGGCCCCTTAATTATTTCATCGATTTACAAACCAAGAGGGACTTGGACAAACAACGAATGCTATCTCTCTAAAGTAGGGGTTGAAAGATGATTACAACATAATCACTCCGGAGAATTATGACACCGTTAGGTTTCCCCCACCGCACTGTATAGCTATATATCTTCCTTCTTTTGAGTTGGGGTTTAGATTTCCCCTTCATCCCTTTTTAGGGAAGTGTTAGATCTTTTAAATGTTTCTGTACCAAAATTATACCCTAATGCGTGGGGTTGTTAGATGGCGTTTTTGACACGTTTTTGATACTCTGTAAAGTTTTGGCCGTGCTTCCAACACTCATCGCTTTTAGATACATTTTTAGGGCTCGCCTATGTAATTCTCAATCGTACGGTTTTGGGTGGATCACCTTTACTCATCGTCGTGGGCTGAAGATAGTTCACGACCTCCCTGACAATCAGAGGGGATATAGGACTAAGTTTGCCTATTTGTACAGTTCTAGGGGGTGGAATATCAAAACCTCTTTTGATATCAAACCCAACCTTTCGGGTTTTAACAACGGAATCCCGCAGTGCTCATTCACTGACGCGGTAATAATAGAATACGCAAAGATGGACGTGCAATTGGGAAGGAAACCCATGAACGTTCAGCTCAATTGGATACCCGCTCGTTCTGAGTTGGAGAATGAGAATCTCCTCTCAGCATTCGGAATCAATTTAGCCATAGATCGAAGTAAGGGTCGCCGATTCTTTCCTTTTTTATCGTACGTTTACTCGTTTCTAACTTGTGATTTTTGAAGGGTGGCCAAGGAGAATCTGAAGACTAAAAACGCGGACCTGATGAAGAAGTTTAGCGTTATGAGATTCGCTCATGAGGCCAACCAGAGGGCCGCGGAAAAGCCCTTTTCTCTTCCTCCCAAGGTATATACTGATGTTTTTTAGTGAACCATAAGTAATTCTCTAACTTTTTCTTTTGTAGGATTCGGTGACGGTCGAAAAGGGGCTGGATGAGGTGCCCAGCGAAGGAGAGGCTCTGAGGCTTCTTGAGGAGAGGAGGAGGGTTCATATTCCTGATGAATCTAAGAGGGTGATTCCTCCAAAAAAGAAGGAAGCGGAGAAAAAGAAGGAAGAGAAGAAAGAGAGGAAGAGGAAGAGAGATTCTTCTTCCAACGCAGAGAGTGCCACGAGGAGAGCTACCGTGGAAACTATCAGAACTACTGTGCCTATATAGATCAGGTTAGTGGAGGGGGAGGTGTCTACCCCTCAGGGAAATGTGATGCCTGTCTCCGGTAAGGGTAAGGAGAAGGTGGGAGAGTCAGTTGCGACCCCTGAGTCGCACGTCGAAGAGGTGTATCGTCGCCGGGAAATTTTGCCTTTCCGACACGACACCCTTTTTACTGATTTGGGGCACAAGGGCATGATAACTCGATTCAACAGGGCGACCTCGCACTTGATAAGCAAAGTGGACGTCGATCATCTGGAGTCCCTGCCTCCCAGCGACAAAGTGCGCCAATTCTAGGCTTCCGCGGCTGAGGTAATATTACCAACTTGTCTTTTTGCCTTTAATCAGCAGCGCATGGAGTTAAATCTTCCGTTATTTTGCAGAATTTTCTCAGGTTGTCTTTCCAGCTGAGCTTAAGCCGCCAAAGCG
The DNA here is from genome assembly GCF_026212465.1 of Amaranthus tricolor. Classification (NCBI taxonomy): domain Eukaryota; kingdom Viridiplantae; phylum Streptophyta; class Magnoliopsida; order Caryophyllales; family Amaranthaceae; genus Amaranthus; species Amaranthus tricolor. Next base: position 13,731,619 of record NC_080051.1, read on the forward strand.
CCGCGGATAAGGAGACCTTAGCGGCCTTAACCTCTTGTTGCAATAAGCAGAATGAGGAGCTAAGGAAGCTTAGAGAAGATCTTGGTGAACTGCCGGGCTTAAAGGAAAAACTTTCCAAGTGCGCTGAATTGAAGGAGCGCTTGATTAAAACGGAGCAATGGCGAGAGAGGGCCAAGAAGCGGCTAGATTAGACCATTGGGAGCCTGGACGCAGCCTCCAGCATGTCTGCCACCCTTGGCCATGAGACGGGGCGCCTGATGGATATTCACGCCAGGCTGGTTTATCAAAATCAGTCTCTTGTAAAGCAGGTGTCGGATGATTTGGAGAAATTCAAGATCTTATTATCCGCATCCAAGGTGTACAAGCTCCGCTCGGAGAGACGGGCCAAGATAGCCAGGGATTGGTTGACGTCGAACGAGCCTGAAGCGTAAAGTTTCTTGGGGGATCTGACGGCGGAGATGATGGACGCCAGCTCCATGATTAGTGATGAAAATACCGTCTGGCTGCCGCGGAGTTAGGTGTTGACTTCGATTCTCTCCATCAAATGGCCAATCAAAAGGGAGACGAAGCTTTGAGCAACCTAGCTTCCACTTTGGAACGGGAGTCAGCAGTATTAGTTGATCCTAGTTGGGACGCGAAGGAGGAGAAGGCTTTGTCGAAGAAAGCTGATGAGGAAGCTGAAAAGGAGGCTTTGTGCCTTGACTTAGACAAATTAACCCTATCTCCTCCTTCGGCCCAAGATATCCCTGAGAGCTTGGCGCTATCTAAGCTGGAGAGTTTGTGCTTGGACCTTTCTAATTTATTGATCGACAAAGGAAAAAACCTCCAGAGCTTGTCCAGGGAGTTATCTAAGATCGAAGTGGAGCCGTTTAATATTGAAGATTTCATAAGCTTCACTTCGAGTCTTGATGAGGAAGGGGTCAGGTCTCCGAATCCGCCACATCACGAACCAGAGGAAGATTTCGACGCCTTTTTGAACGATGTTTGAGCATTCAAAATTGTAATTTGAACTTTTTTATAATGGCCGATGTATGGCCGAATATTTTTGGGGATTTGAACATTCAAAATTTGTAATTTGAACGATGATTACTTGGTTGTTTAAATGTTTAATGCCGGATATATTACTTGGTTGTTCAAATGTTTAATGCCGGATATATTACATGGTTGTTTAAATGTTTTATGCCGGATATTCTTGTAACGTTCTGCCGAGGATGTATTCGAAATTCTTCAAATATCCTTATAAATCCTTCTTTAGGCGTCCGACTTACAGACCGTTGATTCTTGCCGACCAAGTAGAAAACACCGATTTCAAAATAACTTGAATAAATTAGTCCATTGGACCCCCCTCGAGGGGTCCGACTTAAAGATGCCACTGATTTCTGCCGTATTTATAGAAAACATTGATTTTAACAAGATTACTTAAATTAATTTGATCATGGGACCCCCTTCAAGGGGTCTGACTTATAGATGCCACTGATTTCTTTCGAGTTTGTAGAAAACACTGATTTTAACAAGATTTGCAATAACGAAGTTTAGTGGATGTTGAGTATGTCCGACAAATTTACGTCTGGAAACTTAGATGATTATGAGAAGGTAGAATATAGCACCGAATAATTGTAAATGTTGATTTGAAGTTGGATAGTCTAGAGATGTTGAAACTTCTGCTATATTGACATTGAAATTGTAATCGAAAATGAAAATGATAACACTTAAGTGAAAACGTGAATGCTAACACGACTTGACTAGTACTTGAATGAGACTAGTGATTGTTGATGCTGATTGTAAGTTTCTTTGCCCTGTTTTATATATGGCCTCTTGCAAATCTTGTTAAATGAAGTATTTCTTCAAGTGATCTCCATTCCATGGGCGGGGTAATCTCTTCCTCTTCATGTCTTCTAATTCGAACGTCCACGGTTTGATGGCGCCAATAACTTTGAATGGGTCATCCCAATTGGCTCCCAGCTTTCCTTTCTCTGCTATCTTGCCTGTAGCTTCGATTTTGCGGAGGACGAAGTCGCCAACTTGAATACATCTGGTTTTGACATGACGGTTGAAGTTGTGAATCATCTTCTGTTTTTGGGCTACCGATCTTAATAGTGCATTTCCCCTTGTTTCTGGTAGCAAATCCAAATTTGTTCTTTGCGAGTAATAGGTAACTCTTGCGGAGGGTATACCGATTTCTACTGGAAGCACGACTTCAGATTCGTATACCAGAGAAAAGGGGGTATATCCTGTTACTTCTTTGATTGTTGTTCTACTTGCCCATGAAATACCGGGTAGTTCTTCATCCCAAGTTCCTTTTGCCCCTTCTATTTTCTTTTTGACGCCATTCAGAATTTCTTTGTTTGCCGACTTGACTTGGCCATTGGTTTGAGGTCAAGATACTGAACTGAATCGGATTTGAATGTTGAACCTGTCGCAATACTCTATTGTGTTATTACTGACAAATTGTCTTCCATTGTCTGTAATGATTACGCGAGGAATTCCATATCTCATGATGATATTTCGCCATATGAACTGACAGACTTGTTTGTCTGTGATAGAACTAAGGGCCTCGGCTTCCACATACTTGGTAAAGTAATCGATGGCCACGATAATGAACTTTCATTGTCCCTTTGCAGGTGGGAAGGGACCAAGGAGATCTATACCCCATTTGTCAAAGGGCAAGATGACTTGAATTGCAGAAAGGTAGTTAGATGGCTTTCTTTCTATTTTTGAGTGGTATTGGCATTGGGGACAATGTTTGATCAGTATTTTGGCATCGCTCCTGAGTGAGGGCCAGTATTATCCGCTTCTAAGGACCTTGCCTATTACAGTTCGTACTCCTTAGTGTATTTTGCATCCACCTTCGTGTATTTCGCGAAAGATGTAGTTTTCTTCTTCGGGAGAAACACACTTCAAAAGGGGATGTGTGTTTGATTTTTTGTAGAGCGTTCCTTCATGGAGTTCGAACCATCCGGCCTTCTTTTGGAGTAGTTTCGCTTGACTTTCATCTTGGGGGAGTATCTGATTTTGCAAGTATCTGATGTAGGGCTCCATCCATGTTTCTGAACTATCGATGGTATTGACCATGAAGTTAATACTGGGATTAGGAAGCACCTTCCAGATGATATCACGAGCGCGAATGTTTCAACTGAGCTGGCAAGTTTTGCCAGGGAGTCGGCTTGTGCATTTTGGGATCTTGAGATGTGAACCAATGTGAATTTGTCAAATTTCTTGACAAATTCTCTTACATGCTGCAAATACATGTTCATGCTATCATCTTTGGCTTCGAATTCCCCGTTTACCCTGCCCGACTATCAGTTAGGAATCGGAGAAAATGGATAGTGTTTTAGCCCCCTCTTCATAGCAGATTTTAAGCCCCAAGAGTAGTGCTTCATATTCTGCTTCATTGTTAGATGCCGCAAATTCGAATCTGACCGCCCTTTCCATACGGACCCCGGCGGAAGATACAATTAGAAGTCCCGCTCCGCTTGCGGATTTTGTGGAGCACCCGTCTACATATAACTTCCATTCTTGGTTGGCTTCAAGATGATGGGGAATAGTACTTTCGGCAATGAAGTCAGCCAGGGCTTGAGCTTTAATTACCGTTCGTGGCTCATATTCAATACCAAAGTCTGCTAGTTGGTTGGCCTAGTCAGTGACGCGGCTTGATTTGTTTTTTCCTTCCAGAATCTTCTTCATGGGTTGACTGGTTCTAACTGTGATCTGATGTGATTGGAAGTAAGGTTTCAATTTTCTGCTTGCCATCAAAACTGCAAATAAAACCTTCTCCATTTCGCTATAGTTTCCCTTTGAGCCTCGGAAGGCATGACTCACGTAATATACGGGGAGTTGTTTCTTTTTTCTTTCAGCGACTAGTACTCCTGACATGGAGTATTCCAAGACCGAGACGTATAAGACTAGTTTTTTTCCATTGATAGGTGAAACTAGTTTTGGTAAAGAGGACAGATGTTCTTTTAACTGGCGGAAGGATTCCTCGGCTTCACTTGTCCATTCAAACTTGCTTTGTTTGAGGGTTTTTAAGAAGGGCGAACATTTGTCTGCTGATTTGGACATAAATCTCCCTAAAGCGGCCACACATCCTGTTAGTTTTTGAACTTCTTTCACAGATGTAGAAAACTTCATATCTCGAATTGCGCAGATCTTATCGGGGTTTGCTTCTATACCCCTTTCGTCCACAAGAAAGCCAAGGCACTTCCCTCCAATGACCCCAAACACGCACTTGTCAAGATTAAGTCGCATTTTGGTGTTTTCGGAAGGTTGTGAATGTTTTGCGTAAGTCCGCGGCATGTTCAAATGCCCGCTTGCTTTTTGTGATCATGTCGTCCGCGTATACTTCCAAGTTTCGGCCTATCTAAGACTGGAAGACCTTGTTGACCATTCTCTGATAAGTGGCTCCGGCATTTTTTAACCCAAAGGGAATGACCTTGTATCAGTACACCCCGGCACTTGCAATGAATGCTATGTGCAGCTAGTCTTCTGTGGCTAAAGGGATTTGATGGTAACCCGCGTTAGCATCTATGAAGCTCAATAAGGCGTGGCCTGCCGTGGAATCCACTAAGCGATCTATCTTGGGAAGAGGATAATCGTATTTCGGACATGTCTTGTTTTAAGTCTGTGAATTCAACGCACATCCTCCATTTCCCATTTGACTTTTTGACGAGGACAACGTTGGAAAGCCAATCGGAGTATTTGCATTCCCGGAAGAATCCTGCTTTCAACAATTTTTCCACTTCTTCTTTGGCGGCCTCAATTCTCTCTTTCCCTTGATGTCGCAGCTTCTGTTTCACGGGTTTGTAGCCTGGCTTTATGTCAAGTTTGTGGCACATAACACTTGGCGGTATGCCAGGCATCTCTTTCGTAGAAAAAGCAAAGATGTCACGAAACTCAGCGACGGTAGCTAAGATATCTTGTTTTACCGTCTCTGGAAGATCTTTTCCTATCTTGATTGGTTTCCCCTCGAATATCTCTACCTCCTCATGTCATTCAACCAAATGAGGCCTTTCGTGCGTGTTGGGGTTGTCCATATACACACTCATGACGGATGGAGACTTCTCTTCCCTTTCTCTTTTGGAGGGGATGACGGAAGTTCCTCGCTTCAAGGTGTTGAAGAGGCATTGGCGGGCCATTACCTTATCTCCCTTAAGAATGCCAACTTGTCCGTCGTCTTGCTCAAATTGCAAAAAAGTTGATGAGGGAAGATTGCGGCTTTGATTTTATTGATGAGGGGGAGTCCCATAATTGCATTGTATGGGAATGTCAGATCCACCACCGTGAATCGTATGGGCATTGTTCTGTTTTCATTTCTCTCCCCCACCCGTACAGGGAGTACGATTGTTTCCAGGGGTATGACTTGATTTTCTCCGAACCCGATCAAAGGTTTATCGAGGGGATGCTTTCTTCGAATTTCATTTGTGTGAGGCATTCCATGGTTATAAGATCGGTCGTGCTTCCGGTATCCACCAATATTCGCCTCACCTTCATTTACCTAATCTTGAGGGTTACCACTAAAACATCAGTGTGTGGTTGTTTCAGTGGTTGGGAAGTACTAGCATCGAATCTCATGATCGACCCATTTGATATGGTCTTTGGTGGTCCTTTGAGTAGAGTATGGACTGTCTTTCGTAGTGTAGATAGTAGGGTATTCTTCGGAGTAGCCGCCGAAAATCATGTTGATGGTTCCTTGTGTGTTGGAACTTTTTCTCTAGCCTCATCTCTTCTAGGAGATCTGCGTTTTTGGTTCCAAGGTCTTCTTTCGGTATCGCTTCTTGTGCCATAGTCTTTCCGATTGATGAACCGTGTTAACTTCCCCTCGTTGGCTAGCTGATGTAGGATACGCTTGAGTTCGAGACATTGAGCTAAGGTATGGTCATGTTCTTTGTGGTAATCACACCACAAATTATAGTTGCGACGATCATAGAGGGTGTTAGTAGGAGGCGGAGTTGGCAACTCGTCCCGGATGGCGAAGAATATGTCTTTTCTGTTCCTGTTGAACATCGGATCGTTACCTCCGTCGAGTAAGTTCCGTGTCCTGGTTTGCCCTTCCGGGGCGTATAAATGTCTGGATCTTGGAGGTCCTATATCTAATGGGGGTTCCGGGCGACGTGACATGTAGTTTCTATCCCTCCTTAATGAGTGTTCCTCTCTGTTCCTTGAGGATTGATGGGAGGATATTGGATCCTTCTTCCTTGACTTTCGCTTTTTGGGGTCATGTGCCTGACATATCTCAGAGGCCGTGATGTAACTTTGACACTGTTTCATGGCCTCCGCGTATGTCTTCACTTGACTTTCGACCAACTGGAACTTCAGTCTTTGAGCCTTGATTCTGTTGGTCAGAGCGTTTAAAGCGACTGATTCTTCTAAATCCGTTACTTCCAGCACCGCCTCATGGTATTTCTTCAAATATGACGATATGGATTCCCCTTCCAATTGCGTTATGCTGAGCAAATGGGAAATTGATTTCTCTTGCCTTCTGGATGCTACAAAGTGACCCAGGAATTTGCTCTCTAATTGGGCAAAAGTATGGATACTTCCCACTGGAAGGGAAGTATACCATGTCAAGGCTACTCCTGTGAGACTAATTGGGAAGAATTTGCACCACAACGTTGGGTTGGTGGTGTACAGCATCATCAAATATTTGTATGCCATTAAGTGCTCCTCCGGGCATGATGTTCCATCGAAGGCTGCCATATTTGAGATCTTTATTTTTGCTGGGTTAAGGGTATTCAGTATTTTAGGAGCCAGCGGGGAGCTTATTGGCATGGGATCTTTAAGAAGATTACCCCCGTCGGTGTCATTCCGCGGCGTTATGACGGGGCTGGTGGGATGGCTAGATCCCGTGAGTTTCGCTTTCTTCCTTTCATCCGTCCTTTTGTCCACCATTAATTGAACGCTTTCGAATATTCTCTGCTTCTTGCTTTCCAGTTATGTACGGGCATCTCGGGAAGCGGTTTTGGATTCACCGTCGTGGCGGTCACTTCTATTGAGGCTTCTATGAGTCTTGGATCTCTCCCGTCTCTTCTTATTTCTTTTGCTGGAACGTGACATTCTTGAGATCCCATCCTGAGATTCGTGGGATTTCGGTAGTGGGATTTGATCCGTTCTTGCAGATTCTTTATCTGGTCCGCCATGTCTTCCAATACTCGCTGTTGAGTGGGGTTGTTATGATTTATGACGGCGCAGAGTTGTTCGAAGAAGGCCGCAGTGAGGTTTTGTGCTAGCATGTCCAGATCATGGCGAGTCACGACTTGATTGTTAGCGTGACCCGCTGAAGTGTCTGTATCTGTGTTGTGCACGGTAGTGGTTTGCGTTGGATTTCTCTTGGGAGCCATGACTTTTATTCACTCCCCACAGCCAGCGCCAAACTGTTTCGTTTGTGAAACGAGAAAGTGCGAGGTACTTTAACTACTTGAGGCAGAAGTGTTATCGCGAGCAGCAATCGACGAATGGAAGTGAACTGAATTCCTGCAACACAACACGTTAGTCTTGCCCGGGGGATGATCTCCTGGAAAACCCCTCCGATGCTCAAGTTAGAACGGAGATGACAGATTATTGAATAAACGATTATAAATTGAATGCAGCAATATAGATGTCGGGGTAGAAGTTCCTTGTATTTGGGTAGGTTAATGAAGAGGATTGTGAGTAAGGATTTTTGAGGAGCTTTGATATGGTATTTTGTACTGCTCCCTCATTGATGCTGGCTGCCTTTATTTATAATGGTGGAAAGGGAGTTATTTCTGGGAGAGAGTAGATCATCATGGGTATGATGGATGGTAGTGGGTTGTTACTTTAGGGTTAGGGAAGTTACTAGCTTAGTGACAAAGCAAGGTGGTAAAAAAAATCAGAAAAGCCCCTTGACCGAGAGTCAAAGTCAACCAAAAAGTCAAAGGGTATTAAGGTAATATGACATTAATAATTAAATAAATAAATGAATGAATAAAGGTTACCATGACAACATATATATATATATATATATATATATATATATATATATATATATATATATATATATATATATATATATATATATAGATATATATATATATATATATATATATATATATATATATATATATATATATATATATATATATATATATATATATATATATATATATATATATATATATATATATATATATATATATATATATGTATATATATATATATGTATATATATATATATATGTATATATATATATATATATATATATATATAATATATATATATATATATATATATATATATATATATGTATATATATATATATATATATATATATATATATATATATATACATATATATATATATATATATATATATATATATATATGTATATATATATATATATATGTATATATATATATATATATGTATATATATATATATATATATATGTATATATATATATATATGTATAGATATATATATATATATATATATATATATATATATATATATATATATATATATATATATATATATATATATATATATATATATGTATATATATATATATATATGTATATATATATATATATATATGTATATATATATATATATATATATATATATATATATATATATATATATATATATATATGTATATATATATATATATATATATGTATATATATATATGTATATATATATATATATATATATATATATATATATATATATATATATATATATATATATATGTATATATATATATATATATGTATATATATATATATGTATATATATATATATGTATATATATATATATATATATATATATATATATATATATATATATATATAATATATATGTATATATATGTATATATGAATATATGTGTGTGTGTATATATATATATATATATATATATATATATATATATATATATATATATATATATATATATATATATATATATATATATATATATATATATATATATATATATATATAT
>NC_080051.1:13740680-13745680 GCF_026212465.1 Amaranthus tricolor
TTCATTTCTACCATTCACTTGTTTTTTATCTTATTCTCCAACTCAATTTCACTTTCCACTAAATTTCACTCAAAATAATATAGGTGCATTCTTATAGGGACGGAGAAAGTACTTGATAGACATCAAGAGTAGTGCATTTGTAGTAAGATTGAAAACAAGTAGACTTGCGTTATGCATAAAACATTCCACTTCAAAGAAAGCCCTTCCCTAATGAAAGTTGCAATGTACAACAAAATCCATTCTAGAAATTTCTTCAATTTTCAGCTGAATATCTGCTATATTACAATTGTAGCAGCATATTTTAGGATCAACGTGCGCATTTCGTTCACATTGCACACTTTTAGTAATATATTATGCTCCTTTTTATAAATTATTACTTCATCCCTTTTATTTAACATTATTTTTTATATTAGAATTCTGTTATTTTTATTTAGGATTATTTTTCATATTTAATTATCTTATTATTTTCTATTATTTTTATTTTTAGAGATAGATTTGTCATTTTTATTTAATCTCATACTTACATTTTAACTTTCTTTCAATAACATTTATATAATTCAATTTGTCACTTTATTATTGTCAAATATATATGTATTTTATTAAAAAACTCATTTTTGTTTTATTTTTAATTTAAGGAGAGAGAAAAATACATTTATTTTAAAAAACTCATAAATAAATTATAAATTGGTATTGTGTAATTAAAGATTTACTATGTCAATCCTATAAGAGAAATTTGATTTTAACCAAATATTACTTGCAAGTCCTTTTAAGAGCAAAAGTAGATACTTGTATGATGGAGTTTTATTAGTAGTATTTACAAAGATCATTTTGTTTCAATACATACGCTTGTATGATGGTATATGATATTCTTAAAATTTTAATATAGGAGAAGTATCATCAGATTAACATTCGCATCTTAATTAAAAAATTATTATTTTATTATATGAAGTACATCTTATGCTTTAGCTGCTATCTTATACTTCTTGTTGAGAGTCTTCATACTCATAAGTTTGTCCTTCTCATAAGTAAAATTTAATAAAAAGTAGAATTTAGAAGATAGAAATATAAGGTTAAGATGGAGATAAATTATAAGTTTGGAAATGAATTAAAATAAGAATAGTGTGATTATTAGAAAAAAAGAAAAATAAAAAGTAATACAAATTAACATAGACGAATGAATATTCACAAATTACTACTTTTCACTCTCTTTGAATTTCCTACTAAGTGTATGTTGTAAGGATTCTTAGTAGCAAACTCAAAAAGAAAAAAAAAACATGTCTAAAATACCATCATTCAATAGTGTAATTTTTTGAAATTTTCAACAAAATATTTGGTGGGCTTATCTAATAGGAGTATTGGTTGGCGGTTGTGGTGCGGAAAGGCATAGAAATGGTATAGTTGTGTTACGTTTTATTACTGTTACTCTCATTGTCATTATAATGCATCTCTTGTTATTAATGAAACTTCAAAGTTTTCTTACTGTTACTCCCAGTGTCATTATTTAATTGCAACATATTAAATGTTTTAGTGTTTTACAAATTGATATAATTGTGTTACGTTTGTAATGATTTTTGTGTTTTGTGATTTTCAAATGAGAGAGGACTAATAGGTGAAACCTCATATGAACATAAAAGTTAATTAGATTAATATAGGCTAGTCATCTCCCAAATAGAATTTGCGGCAAAAACAAATTAGTTACTAAAAGACAATATATATTTCCAACAACTTTTTTTTTCTTATAATACTCTTATAAACAAATTTAGTTACTAAAAGACAATATAAGTTTTTGTGTTTTTAGCACAGATTTATTGGATGTAAATAAATGAGACTACTATTGTTTTTGAATAGAATAAAATGCTAAGTGATGTAATTATAATGTTATAAAAGGAGTTTCTTTTGTTTATGATAATTTTCTTTGTTTAAATCTTATGGGAAATTGATTGTTATGACAAGTTTTTTTTTAAAGTTTCACCATTAATTTATTAAATTTAATATACATGCATTATATGATAAATATGTTATTTTTCTTATTTACATCGAATAATAATATATGCATGTAAGGAAGGACATTTTAGACATTTTCTTAAAAATCACTTAAGTTACATTCTTTATAAATATTAAATTTGTACCACTTTTTATAAAAATCTTAAATTTATACATATTCTTAAAAATTGATTTTTTTTCCTATGCAAATTAAATAACAATGAAGAAAGGACATTTTAAACTCTAAATTTCAAGTAACAACACCAAATATATTTAATTGATAATTTTGTATGAGTTTTATTCTATGTTTAAACTTTATTAACTGTTAATCAAATAATTAAATTTTAGATTATAGATTTGAATTGCTTGGATTTGATTTATTAGAGTAATTAATTGATGTATATTTTTTAGGAAAAATTACCAGGAATAATATATATTCTTTTGTTTATTTTTTTTACAAGAATACTAATTTTTGATTAATCATGAATAATACTAACTTAAATAGTGTTTTCTTAGAATATCCCTAACATGTTAAATATCAAACTACATGAGATTATTTGACAAAAAAAATTAGTCAATTAGTTAATAAACTAAAGTTGGTATTATTCTAGGAAAAAAAAAACCGCTAAATTGGTATTATTTATGATTAATTAAAAGTTTGTATTATTATAAGGAAACTAACGAAAGATTGTATTACTTATTTTAATTTTTCACATTTTTTATTATTAATGATTAATTTAGTTGGTTTCTTTGTTCGATTGTTAAAATTGACTTTTTTAAATTGAGAAGTAATAAAATTTGAGAAGGATTGACAATAACAATCGTGATATTGTTTTCGAATACTAGAATCTAAAATTTAAAATTTTCTTTATTTAGTTTGATTAACAACTAAAGACTTGACATTAAGAATGTCCTGATAAGAAAATAAAGAGCAGGATATAAAATTAGAATTCAATTATTTGATTATTACCTAACATATAATTTAAATTTTTATCAGTACGACATGAACAGTCATATGTATGTTTTATAGATCAAAAATAGGTACTTTAAAAACTAAACATTTTAATATGTGATGATGATAATAATTTTTATGCTTTAACGTCATTGTATACAAAAAGATGGTTCAATATTTATAGTTGATAAACGTTAAAAATGTATCCATTTTCACTAAGTTTAAACTATATTTTTAAACTTATTTTCTATTGTTGTTATGGATTATGGTTAGGGGTGTTCAATGGGTTCGATAAGGATTGGGCCGGACTTAAGTAAATATGGGTCGGTTGAATAAGGACTCTTTAAGCATAATATGAGCTTTAAATGGGCTGGGCTTTGAAAGCCTAGCACGGCCCATTTTTATTACTAAAAATTATTCACAAATTCTTACTTGAGACTGTCTTTATAAGAGACGCGTCTCAAATGTGCCGGCCCATTATTACTTAGAAAAAAAAAATTAAAAGAAATACGCGCTGTGTAATCCTATTTGGAGTTAGTGTTATAACCTATTGAAGTTGGTATTATAACCTATTAGAGTTAGTATTATAACCCATTAAAGTTGGTATCTCCAAATAGGTTATAATACCAACTTTAATTGGTTATAACACCAACTCCAAATACCAACTTTAATAGGTTATAATACCAACTTTATTAAGTTATAACACCAACTTCAATAGGTTATAACACCAACTCCAAATAGGCTCACCCTGCGCAGTTTTTAGATTTTTTTCTTTTTTTATATTTATTGAGAATGTGGGTTGGGCTCTTTTGAGAGGCGTCTATGCTATAGACGGTCTCTCAAGAGAGAGCCTGAAAATTATTTTAGTAAATATCAATTTATGACAATTAAATTATTATTCATAATAATTAAATTGAAAAAATATCACTAATCTCATAAACATTGTCATTTATAATATTTAAATTATGCATTAATTATGTTATTTACAAAGACCCGTTTCCGACCCATATTGAGCCCTTTTATAGCCTGATTCATTTTTAACATAGTAGTGATGGCCACGGAGTGGGTTACTCGGAACCAAACCCATCCTGAACCACTTGAAAACCGTCCCGGAACCAAAACCGTTGCGACATGTTCCAAACCTGGCCAAATCGCGGAACCGTGAAACCCCCGAAAAAAATTGGCGGAACCATGAAACCGCCGGAACCGGACCAAAGAACCGCAGGTCGGTTCACTCGGTCAGAACCGGTTCACCCGGACCAACGGTTCCTTCCCGAAAATGGGAACCGCACCGGAACGGTTCACCCTTTCAAAACTAGCCGCTGTGCATTTCTTTATAAATACTCCACACTTTCAATCATTTTCATTCATAATTCATCTCTTCTCCTACTCTCTCTACTTAATTAGTTATTTACGCAATTATTCTCTTAATTATATAATTAGTCTTCTAATTATTTCTTAATTACATAATTAGTCTTTGAATTATTTATTTATTTCTTAATTACATTATTATTTCAATATTATCATGTCTTCATTTTTGAAAAAAGTCTCTAGAAAAGCTACTAAAGTGGCAAAATCATTTGGAGGTTCTAGCTCCAAAAGAAAGGCCACTTCAACTCTGTCGGTATCAACAACACCTTCGGTTAGTAATTATGAACCAAATTATCAAAAAGGATACGACCCAAAATTACACGATTATGCAGAAGAAGTAGAAAGAAAAATACAAATTGAAGAAGAAGAAGAGGAACCAATGACCCCTATTGGGATAATTAGATCTCGACAATCATCAACGAGATCACTAGAAGTACAACAACAACTAAAACAAGTTTGTGGTAAACGAGTCAATTTCCAAAGTATCGGTTAGTTACTTATTTATAATTTTATTCTTCAAATTGATTAAATTTTAAATTACTACTTATTTATATATTGTGGTATTTGACTATGTCTTTATGTTAAATTTAGATGAAGATAAATCAGTAAGACAACCTTTTCCGGCAATGTCACCTCCTAGTGGTAGAGTTGTTTCACATGTGTGGTCGTATTTTACAAAACAACCAACCGACAA